>NC_134397.1:96560979-96860979 GCF_050003625.1 Haematobia irritans | reverse complement strand
AATCTAGACCCCTAATCAGAGGGCCGGTGTATAAGCGGGCTATACCAAAAACTGTCCCGATACACAATATATTCGTCACACCTATTTTAGTCCTAAAAAACCTCTCGATTTTCAATTTCAGACAAATTGAATAAAACTACGGTTTCTAAAATCCCAAAAAGTAAAATCGGGAGATCGGTCTATACACGCAGAGAAGATTGTCACAATCATATTCGAAGAGCAAAATTATATGATAGGAGCTATTTTTGCGGCGACCATGTAACATTTTCACCTGCAACCATGTTAGCTCAGTGAACATGGTTCTAAGAAAAATAAAATTGTGCTCATCTAAAATGTTAAATGTTAAAAATGCATGCATCATGTAATTGCAAATAAAAATAAATTATACCATAAGCAAAATGCAGAACAAAAACCAGGTAAATTTTTTTCAATTACACTTTCATTTTTGTGTTCACATAAAACCACGTGCCACTTCTGAATACATAAATTAACACAAAACAAAGTAATTCCGTATTCTCCGTCCATTCGAAGCAACAATCAACATGCGACTGACGCGCAAAATGAAAATCGTGTGTACCTACTCAATGTTTTTATAAAATTCTTTTCGCTGCAAAAAAGTAAAAAAATTAAATGGTCACGAAAAAATATACATGGTCTTTATGACCATGTAATGGTTCTAGACATGTCTATTCCTACCCTATAAAAATACTTTTTTCTCTGCAAAAAAGTAAAAAAATTGAATGATCAGGTACATGATTTTCCCGACTCAAATTCTATCATTTAAATAATAGAACATGTTTGCGGCATTTGAGAACCATTTAAATGCTTATTGCCAACATATATTTTTCTCCGCTCAAAAATTATTTTTACAAAGACAAAATACATGATTTTCGCGACAATTACATACTCTAGATAAGCATTAAATGTATACGGCAACCATATCTAAACATGTTGTTTCTGTGTATGTATGGGGTATGGGGGATATACCAAAACATAGACCAATACATGCCATTTTCTGCACACGTATTTCTCGTCCTAAAATACCTCTAGAATTTCAATTTCAGACAAATTGGATAAAAGCTACGGATTCTACACGGACAAAAAAAACTCTTTTCATATGTTTCGGTGCAAAAATTATATGTTTGGGATTAAATTTTTTAGCACATTATTCTTAAGTGCAAGCATATAATGTTCATAAACTAGTATAACATGTTTGGGGCACATATGTTAATATGTTACAATATATTATGTTTGGCAGATTACATTTTCTTAAATATAATATCTTTGGTTACAATACATACATATGAAACCTCAGAGGTAGAGCGAGATAGAGTAGAAGAAAAAGATAAAGATAAAGATAGCGACGGATGCAGTTTAATTACAACAAATAAAAATGTAGGTTGTTTATCGACTTAAATATTTTGAATATAAATAAATATATGAGATGTAAATTTAAATAAATTATAAATATATGTATTCCAACACAATTATATTTAAGACATGTTGTTACAAGCAACAAAATGTTTAGAAACTGGAATTATCTATTTGGGGCCTTAAACAAAGATATGCTTATAGTGAAACATAACATGTTTGCACGGTACAAACAGTATTTTGTTTGAACAAATTCTGAAAATATATATGCTTGAAGCAAAATATGTTTGGGAGTATATGTTACAGAGGCGATTTTTTGAGGATGTAGAAGCCAAAGAATAAAATCGGGCTATACCAAAATATGCACCATTTGCGGCGCACCTCTTTATGATCCGAAAATACTTCTAGATATTACAACAGACAGACATGCATTATAGTCTTAGAATTTCTCCCTGATAAATAATATTTTTACTTTATATAGTCGGAAATCGATATTTCGATGTGTTACAAACGGAATGACAAACTTATTATACCTCTACACCATTCTATGGTGGTGGGTATAGAAAATCCGTAAGGCTAAATATAAATTTTATTTGAAAAATGTATTTGTTTGTAGCAAAATTTTATTAATGTTTTCGAAATTTTCCACATCCCAATGCAATTTTCTTTTTGTTGAGTATGTCTCGAACATTTAATGAACTGAACGTGGGTATAAAGTTGAATAACCGTAGAAATCAGAAAATTTTCGTACGATTCTCAAAAATAGTAAGAATAGTAAGAAGAACTACTGTATGGTTAAAATGGTCATGATTTGGCGCCAATTATTTTGTTCTTGACTTTTAGTTCATTTTGATTGTAAAAATGAAGTAAAATTGAGTTGTTACATGACATTTTCCTGGTTTTCACAATGCTTTGTGGAAAAATGGAGTATAATTTAGTTCAATTCTAGTGGTAGTTCATTCTTTGCTTACTTTTTTTGTGTACAATATTGCGAAGAATGTTCGACTTCGCTTGGTGTACCCGAGTTGACCAAATTGGATTTATATTGTCATCTTGCTTTGTACAAGAGGACTTTGTGCGATTTTCAAGGTTTGTAAATGTAATTTACTGTATAACTACACGTAATAATCAGAATAATTTCACATTTGAAATAACATCTTTATATGTTAAGTAGCTATAAAAAAGGTAGGTCACAACTGGTAGCAACAAACTAGTGGGATGTCTTGATGCTGGCAACACATTCGATTTGTCGATTTTTTGGCTATAACAACACAAGCTTTCCCACACACGAATAACACGGCCTGTACAAATATACATCGTAGACATTTAGGACCGAGTGACAGGCTATCCATCACCTTTGTATGTCGACCGAATTTTGCATTGCATTAGAAAAAATCACGATGCGGTATTTCGGTATTTGTTATGATCTAAATTTGCACGGTTCATTGCAATTGGACAGAGACATTTTCTGCGGTATTCGATGAATGCATAAACAAAGACTTAACAAAAGGGGAGCAGTGTGTACCATCGGAGCAAATTTCGTCTGTTGCATAGAATAACTTTTTAGTTGGCACAGTCACTCGCTCCATTCCTTAAAATAGTTGAAATGTTATATACGAATTAGAGCTCGACCGAAGCGGTTTTTTTGGCCGAGACGAAGCCGATGTTCTGCAAAAAAAAAACAGTAATCGCCCGAAGTGGATTATTTTCTTAAAATTTTTAATTAGAAAAGTTTGGAGTATTTTAGTTCAATATTAGCATATTGTATTGAACAAAGACACGCGCACACCTCTATTCTATTCTTCAAAACAAACTTTGCCGCGAAAAGAAATTTCCAAACTATTTTCGTTGGTCTTGGGAGGAAAGCATTTTTTGCGTGCTGGAACTTCATTTAAAGAAAACCAGAAATGTTCGTTGCAATTGCCTGATGCACACTTACAACATATACAATGAAATTTTACATATATTCCAAAAAAAATCTGTCATATATGCGGTATAAATCATCTCCAGCCTAAAGGCGATCGTAAAAGAATGCAACGAAGATGTATTGGGCCGTATTGCAGTATTATCAGATGAAGTAAATCAACTCGAACACCAAAATGATGGACTCTTGCACGAAATGGAAATTCTAAAAACTGAAAATAAGATGCTTAAAATTCGTCTAAATGATTTGGAATCTAGCGTAAAGGGTACACACAGAAAACAAATTTGTTGTGCCAACCAATTTTTTTGCCAACCAAATTATTTGGTCCCATCTACTATCAGAATATAACCGACAAAATTTGTTGAAGCAACCAATTGTTGTCTGACACAACAGTATATAAAATAGTTTAAAGAACTACATTTGGGCACATTAAAAGTCTAATTGGCAATCACAACCAATAAAATTGCATTCGTTTGTTAAAACAACTAACTATTTGCCCGATAACCAATGCTTGCGAATTTAAAGAAAAAATCCGTTGGAATATTTAGTTTTTATATTATTATATATTAATGTATATTGTAGCTATTGATCAAAAAGGATCTTGTAAAAAGCCTTTTATGAAGGGTAAAAGATAACCCCATGAAATAGCTAAGGTGGATATTTGCAAATCACACAATCAAATATTTCCAGTTGTTGTTGTAGTACCATATTATCATCATTGGAAGCGTCCCATAGCAAATGAATAACATGGATTTTCCCAACTTCCGCCAATTCTCACGCCCATACATTAACTTTGTTAGTTCGACCACTCACAATCACGTGACCAATTTTCAGTGTGACTTGGGATTCAATCAGACTCATGAAATTTTTCTTATATATCGGCAGCAGGGGAATGTTGAGATTTTGAGACCGATGATGAGGCAGACAAACCTTATATTTACCTTTCCCAACCTCGGTAATGGTCACATTTGCTAAGATATCTCTACATATGTTATGGAAATTAAGAGAAATGTGTTATGGAAATTAAGAGAAATGGTGAAGAGTGAATTGCAATTTGATGTTTATCTTACTTACCTTGAAAAAAAAAAAAATCTAACTTGATTTTTAAAATTTTATGTAATTAATGAAACAAAAGATTATTTGTTGTCATATATGTAGTCCATAGCAACAAGTTCCCTTTATAACTATCAAATCTGTTAACACAACTAACTTATTTACCAGACAGACTTTCTGTTGGGTTTGGTGACATATTGGGAAAACAAATTAGTTATCACAACAATATGGAATAAATTGAAATGGTTGCTTACTTCAATATATAAATAACGACCAATATTTAGTCGGGTGTACGAACTTTTAGTCACACAGCTATTATATTGGTTATAGAAACCATTAAACAAGGGAAGTAACTAACATTTATTCCAAACAACTAAAAATTGTAGGTCTCCACTATCTATTTGTTGTCGTACTTGAATTCCAACCAATTATTTCTCTGGGTGTAAAAACATAGTTATCAGAGGCATAACTGCTGCTGGCAAGCTAACCTTCCGGAAATTAAAAAAAAATATGTCAAGAAATCCCGCTTGTTCGGCAAATAGCTATTGTCGGGTTTTCCCTGCTTATATAACGTGCAGGCGGTTATTTTGGTATAGAATAATGAATTCAAAAAGTACTTTTTCTAAATGCATATAATGCACAATTTCATTTCACCCAAGTCAGCACCATAAAGTAATATATTAAATGTCCAACCGACTATATTAGGCATTACCAGTTGAGTATGAAATCAATAGGAAACACGTTGTCTCTCTCACAAAAAAAAGTTGAGAGAGAAATTGAAAAAATAAATCAAGTGATCATTTCATTTTGGTATCTAAAATAATACAAAATAGTGTCCCTAGCAAAATTAAACAAAACAAAACCACACAATCATGTTCTTAATTTGGTTTCGGTGCTTTCGTGTAAGGTATAAAAAGATATGATATAATCTTAAGGAGATGTTTTTAAAGAACACAAATAAACAAAGTCCCGCTAGACGTTATAACATTTGTTCAGTTGTTCTCTAGGTTTCATATCGTTTGGTCGCATACGGAGTCATTCAAGTGATTCAAAACAAATGTAATTTAAAAATGTAAGTAGAAAAAATAGTTATAATTCTATTACAGAGCAATTATATTTGTTTCATATATATTTTTTAATTGCAGAATCGTTGTCTTAACTTCCTAGCAGCAATGTACCTCCTCCAGAACCACAAATACGCTTGGAAATGCGCCGACAAAGGAAGAGCCAATCAATGCGTCTTACAACGAATGTTAATATTATTTCTGTTTGTTCATATAATCATGACTTAATTATTTTATTTATAATTAAATAATTTAGAACTTATGTAGCCAAAGTCAAAATATAAACTAGCCTTTATTAAAAACAATGAGTTGAATTGCTTATTTAGCTAGAATATTTTCACCACCCTTTCCTGTGGGTAGCGCTTTACGGAGAAATTATGTGTTAATTTCCAGCTACCAAATGGGCGGTTACCGATAATGTAGAGAATAGTCTATTGCTTATTTTGAGCGACATCTCCTCGTTATATTCTCCGCTCAAATACAAGGGCGGTAGTCTGAATTATAAGTAGGTAGCCATATAAGTAGGCTTTCACTACTTACCCGAACAAGCGGGAATAGTAAAGACAGAAAGATATCAAAATATGAAATCGGTTAAAACCTTGTATAAAAATAAGGAAAGAGTTGCAGTTCTGGTTGAATTCTGTACTGCAGAGGATGTAGAAGATATATTGATGAAAACACGAAATTTGAAAGGAACGAACATTTACATTGAACGAGATCTAAACGCTAAAAGGAGGCCAGATAAAGTTGTAATGTTACACCTACGTCGGCAACTGCTGTCGTTCAGCACTAAACACAAAATAAAAGTTCGAGATGACAGAATAAGGGTTGGAACCAAGTGGTTGAAGTGAATAAGGACAAGAATCTGATGTGCGGGAATGTGGATGGGATTAAGGTTATGCATGAATTGTATGGGGAAGAGTTCAATTTAAATATTAAGTATAATGTATTAAAACACTTATTAGATACAAAAAACTAAGCAGTACTCCAAGTAAACCATCCATTACCGAAAATAACACGTTAGAAGAAGGTATTATATTAAGAAAAAACATTCGTATACTTTGCTACAATATAAATGGCCTTAAAAACAAAACACTATATCCTGATTTTTTCTACTATGTTGGCGGATATGAAATATGTGCATTAATAGAGACGCATGTGAGGGAAAATGAATGTGTATACTGGGAAAAATATTTCAAAGAATTTAATTTATTTTGGCAAGCCGCAAAGAGGACTAGCGGATATGGAAGAGCTAGTGGAGGAATGCTATGCGGAATAAAGAAGTCGTTACAAAAGGAGGGTGTTTTACATACCCTTAATATACAAAACGGAATAAATATGATACAAAGGGACTCATCAAGATATGGCTTTACATTTATACCAATATATATTCGAGGTGAAGACTGGAACAGGGAGTTTGATCAAATTAGAGAGATCTTCCGGAATAAAAAGGATGCACGTATCATTATCACTGGAGATATGAATGTGAGAGTCGGTAATTTACAACAGTCCTTATCAGATGTCATACTAACTGAATTTAAAGTAGGAAGCGAACTTCGAAGATCAAGAGATGAAATCATAAATTCGAAAGGAAGACAATTTATGGAATTTTGTGATGATCATGGATTATTGGTGTTGAATGGGAGGACTCTGGGTGACGAGGAAGGACATTTCACATATGTATATATGGCTCATATTGGTAGTTCTGTCAATGATATAGCGGCAGCATCGTACGATACGTTAACTATGATCAGACGATTTGAAGTAATAGAGAAATTGTAGTCTAACCATCTGCCCATAATTATAGAAATTGAATTAGTTAGGTAGAACTTCAGGTATCTCGAAATCCATGAAACTAACTCCAAAACTACAGTGGAAAGAATGTGAGAAAGAATTATATACCCGGAACCTTAACCAAAATCTATATTTGGCGAAAAATCAAAACAATATTAAAAATTTAACAGATTTAGCATCGATTGTTCCAAAGTCAGTCCGTAATACCAACCCTAAACCGCAAAAATATGCATCTAGGTGGTTCAATCACAAATGCGAAAAAGCAAGAATAAAATCTTTCAAATATCTTAACAAATATAGGAAAACTAACGCTCTTAATGATAAAGTGATGTACATTGAAGCAGTAAAAGTGTATAAGTCCACATGTCGTGAGAGAAAACTTGAATACTACCACTCACTCATGCGAAAGAATGGTGGCGATGGGCAAAACAAATAAGAGGGCAAGACAGTCAGATAGGCATTAACATACCTGCCTCTGAATTCAAAAGTTAGTTTGATCAGTTATTAAATCAACCACAAATTGCGAATAGTGTACATTACGCTCCCATGTATATAAAAGATGAAGAACTGGATAAAGATATAGATTTACAAGATATTCAAATCATATTAGTTAGAACTAAGCCCAATAAAGCGACGGAAATGGATAGAATAACCTATGAATTTCTTACCGAGTTAGCAGCTATTTACAATACCATTTTTAGCACCGGGGAAACAGACAGCACACTAGAAGAAACTGACATATTTCCTTAACATAAAAAGGGCAATGTCGATATTCCCCAGAACGATAGAGGAATATCGTTCATGAACTCGATGGCAGAAGTTCTAATGGGAATAATTAACTCTAGGTTGACCAAGTAGGTGGATGAAAAAAAAATTCTTAATGAATGTCAAGCTGGTTTCAGAGCAGGATATTCTACTGTGGTTAATGTCTACTACCTCTCAGCAATTGTCAATATCAAATTAAATGAAAAGAAAAGAAAAAAGTATATGCATTTTTCGTGGATTTTTCGGTGACTTTTGATATGATATCGCGAAATCTCCTTATGTACAAATTACATTCCCTGGGAGTGTCTACAAAGGTATTGAATCTAATGAGATCTTTATATGAAAAGACCAAATCAGTGATCTGGACAAGAGAAGAAATGCCCGAACATTTCAATACCTGTACGGGGGTTAGGCAAGGATGTTTGTTATCGCTGCTACTATTTACTCTCTACATCAATGACATATACGATTGTTTGGATGGAGGAATAATGGTGGACGAATTAAATATACCTGTGTTATTGTACGCTGACGATATCGTCCTATTCGCAGAAGTCAAAACGGTGTTACATTATTTGCAATCTAGAAAAGTACTGTAATCAATGGAATATGGTGGTAAACTTAGAAAAATCAAAGATAATGGTTTTGAGAAACGCAGGACGTATATCCAAAGAGGAAATCTGACCATTTTTGAACCGTAATATTGAGGTGGTTAATGAATTTTTTTTATTTGGGAGTAACACTAACACCAAAATTGTCTTTTACCAAACATGTTGAAAAACGCAATTCATCATCAAAGGAATGCATAAATGCGACTTGGCAAGGTCTAATAAACAACCACATATATCTCTGTTGTCCAAATGGAAAATATTTAAAAGTGTGTGTAGATCAACACTGTCATATGCAGCACAGGTATGGGGGTTCGCTTGGTTTGATGAAGTTGATAAACTCCAGATATACTTTCTTAAGAAAGTTCTAAAACAAACAAACTTTACACCTAACTATATCTTGTCACTAGAAACGGATACCATAGACAACCATTTTTATACCTCAAAACTCCATACCAAATATATATTTGATACAATATTCAAATATGAAACCACGAGATTACCCCATATATTGTCGAATAAAATCTGGACAAAAAGAATTTTTTGGGCCTCAGCCATGAACTCATTTGCACAGGAGGTTAACGTTTATGTAAATGAAAACATAATTCATAAGGCAGACGTTTGGAAAACAACAGTGAGCTCGATAGATCACTTACTGAAATGCGCCAGTTATGCTGAAAAACGAGCAAAGTGTAGAACGAACAAACGTTTTTGTGAGGAGTTTATTAAGACACTAACAAATTTTCAATTTGTACATTTCAGTATAACAAAAAGTTCATACATTCAAAACGACTAGATGTGTAATTCTAAAGTATTTTATACACAAGTGGAGTATTAATTACTTATATTCCAATACCCTTCCTTAATTAATACAATTTTAGCAAACTTCTAAATTTATGTAATTTAACAAAATTAAGTGCTTTTGTTAACAGATCAGCTTGCATATCTTCCGTTGGGCAATAAGATAGTTTTATTACATTCTTCATTTTTGAATCACGAATGAAATGGTATTTCGTGTCAACGTGTTTAGTTCTTCGGCTAAATTTTTCGTTTTCAACAAGTTTTATGCAACTCTGATTGTCTTCAAATATTTCGGTTGGTGTTTCGATTTGAATTCCAAAACCCGTTAAAAGCCGTCTCAGCCAAATGGCTTCTTGTGTTGCCTCTGCTAAGGCTATGTATTCAGCTTCGGTTGACGATAAGGAAACACTTTGTTGTTTATGACAAGACCAACTTACACACCCGCCGTTGAACTTGAAAACGTAACCGTTTAAAGATTTTCTGTCAATGAGGTTTTGTGCCCAGTCCGCATCCACAAAACCTATTAAGCCTTGATTAAGGTCTTCATTGCTTCCAAGTTTAAGTTTCAAACTTCTGGAACCTTTAAGATACTTTAGCAATCTTTTTACTTCTGTCCAATCTTCTTCCATCGGTTGGCTCACATGTTGGCTCAGAATAGATACTGTTGCTGCTATATCTGGTCTGCTATTAACTTCTAAATATATTAAGCTTCCAATAGTTTCTTGATACATTTTATTATTTTTCATTGCTTTAAATTGCTTTCTGTCGAGTTTACAATATCCGACATCTAACGGTATTTTCGAAATTTTGCTGTCTTCTAAAGTTGTTTTTTCTAATAAATCTGAGATGTATTGATCCTGAAGGATGCTATAAAAACCATCATCACCTCTCTCAATTTTGACACCAAGATAATATTTAACATCTACACGGATGAAAAAGACTGTTTTTCATATGTTTGGCTATAAACATTATATGTTTGGAACACAAATTTTTAAACACAATATTTTTGAGTGCAAGCATATAATGTTCATAAACTAGCATAACATGTTTGGGACATATATGTTAATATGTTAGAACATATTATGTTTGGGACATAAAATGTTTGTAAATATAATATGCTTGGATGCAAACATATATTAACTTAGAAATAGCCTATAAACATATATGTGTTTAGTAGCTTGGAGCTCTATTTAACAGGGAGCGATATTGAACTAAGTTGGTGGTTGTTGCTTGTTATTACAAAATTAACATTTTATTTTTCCTTGGGCAATTGATCAGCTACTTCTTTGATGCTTACAAACTGTGTGGTCCGCTGTTCGAATCCCCGTCCGGCAAAAGGTAAATTTAAAATAAAAAAAATCATAAAATTGAAAGATGTGGGGGAATATACAATTAGGCAGAAACAAAATTTTGAGCATTCAGGTCGAAAACCTATGTTGTTAGCACCTATATTTGTTTATATATATATTGTTTATTTTCATAATTCATTATGATTGTAAATATATAAATAAATAAATAAAATTTTGAGCACAATATTGTTTGGGAGAATTTTTTTTAAGCATATAATATTTTTGGGTGCAAAATGCTTCCAAACATATCATATGTTCACATAATAACATATTGTTTTTTGGAAGACAACATAATTGAATTTGGATGCAAAAATACAAAATGTTTGGAACTTAGACTACCCAAACATATATTGTTTAGACCAATATGCTTTCAAACATATTACGTTATGTGGCAGCCCGATGTATCAGGCTCACTTAGACTATTCAGTCCATTGTGATTCAAACATATTATATATTGGAAGAGATCAAACATATAAATGTTTGGGCAATACCCAAAAATGTATATGCTTGAAGCAAAATATGTTTGGGAGTATATGTTACAGAAGCGATTTTTTGTGAGGGTGTAGATAAAATATCTATTATTATGAGAACTAGGACCGATGTACTCCCATTAAATGGAAACAAATTCAATATATCCGAAAATAGAGAATGCACACTTTGTAATACAAGAGAAGTAGAAAATCTGAAGCACTTTATGTCCAATATTAAGATAAATAAGGATATTGTACTTTGGTAATAACGGAGAATTTGAAAATAGATGGGAAAGATTGTACATGTATGTAAGCAGTGCATTAAGGTATAGATCGTACATAATAAATAATAACTTAAAAAAAGTATGTAATATAATGCTATTCATCTATTATTGAATTAATTATATTAATTAGTAAAACAATTCGAAGTGACAGACAACATAATGTTATTGTCATATATATATCGAAAATGTGTGTTCTAACTTAAATAATTATATACAACACATTGTTAAATTGAGCTACCTAACACGGGGAACGAAATAAAACTAAACTAAGCATCTCGTTTTTTTTAGAACAGCGCTTGCCATGAACAAAATGGATTATGAATAAAAAAAAAATACTTAGTTACCGCAAAGATAATTTTCTAACGAACAGTTCCTTTCTTGTAATAAATGTTTAAACTTTTGGAAGAAATTTAAAACGTTGTAACAAGAGAACAACGTTTTATTATTATTATTTTTTTCTGAAAGGATTTTTAAATTTTCTCTAATTGTGATTAATAGGTATTCATGAACATTTATTACATTTAAGATTTGTCCTTAATTACATTTAAGATTTATGTTTAACTATACGCAAAGAAAAACGTTTTTTTTTAGATTTTTCAAATTTCTTCGAAATTTCGAATTTTAAACATTTATCACAAAAAAAAAATCGTTTGTAACAAACTTTTAATTATACCCTGATCCACACTGTGGAACAGGGTATTATAAGTTAGTACATATGTTTGCAACACCCAGAAGGAGACGAGATAGACACATGGTGTCTTTGGCAAAAATGCTCAGGGTGGGCTCTTGAGTCGATATAGCGATGTCCGTCTGTCCGTCTGTCCGTGAACACATTTTTGTAATCAAAGTCTAGGTCGCAGTTTTAGTCCAATCGAGTTCAAATTTGGCACAAGTATGTGTTTTGGCTCAGAATAGATCCCTATTGATTTTGAAAGAAATCGGTTCAGATTTAGATATAGCTCCCATATATATATTTCGCCCGATATGGACTTATGTGGCCCCAGAAGCCAGAGTTTTAACCTAATTTGCTTAAAATTTTGCACAAGAAGAACAATTAGTCTATAGATTTTGTAAAAGCCTGTCAAATTCAGTCCAAATCGAGTGATATTTAAATGTATGTATTTGGGACGAACCTTTATATATAGCACCCAACACATTTGACGGATGTGATATGGTATCGAAAATTTAGATCTACAAAGTGGTGCAGGGTATAATATAGTCGGCCCCGCCCGACTTTAGACTTTCCTTACTTGTTTTTTTAATAAAAAAAAATATTTTTGAACCAAAAACATAGTCCATTTCGTTTATATCAAGCACTGTTTTTTTTTCTGACTTTAAGTCATTAGTAAGACACATTTTACAGTTTTATAGTAAACATTTAATATAGTAGTATGTAATGTTGAACGCTTTTTCGGAATATTGCGAACATATTTGGAACATATGGACCCTTGGTATCAAGCAATGCTCCACGGTGACCAACTAAATGTATGTATCTCTTAAATAAAATTTGTTTAATCGGCCGCAAACTATGCTATATACATATAATTTATAACGATAATTGTCTACTAATGACAATAACAGCTACGAGGGCAGTTCGGAAACTTCTTAGCCTAGCACAAAAAGCGTGGCATAAACAGAAAAAAGTTAAGTGTTTTGGAAACTTCCATCTATGTTATGAACACATGTTAAATTTTGTTTCGATCTGGCAACTCCTTCATATAGAAACAGGTGTTCAAAAAAGACTCATCCGCAATTTTTTTACAATGGAAAAATTAGAAATGCGTGCTGTCATTAAATATTTACATAAAAAAGGTTTAGCGGGACAAGAAATTCATAATGATATGGTGAATGTGTTAGGTGAAAGTGCTCCTGCATATGCAACAGTAAAAAATTGGTTTGCAGAATTTAAACGTGGTCGTACAAGCATTGAAGATGAACCACGTATTGGACGTCCAAACAGAAACAGAAATTGTAGCCAAAGTGCATGATATGGTATTAAATGATCGACGAATAAAAGTGCGTGAAATTGCTAATATCATGGGCATCTCAAATGATCGAGTCCATTTAATTTTGCATGAAGAACTACAGATGAAAAAGCTTTCTGCAAGATGGGTGGTTCATTTGTTAACAGTCGATCAAAAACGCATAAGAATGAACATTTCTCAAGCTTGTTTGGATCGCTTTAAGCGAAATAAAATGGATTTTAAGCGTCGTTTCATAACTGTTGATGAGACATGGACCCACCACTATACTCCAGAGACAAAAGAACAATCCAAACAATGGACTGAAGCTGGAGGAAGTGCCCCAAAGAAGGCAAAAACAATTCAATCGGCTGGTAAGGTTATGGCAACGGTTTTTGGGACTTCAAAGGTATTTTATTGATTGACTATCTGTAAAAGGGTAAAACAATAAATTCAGAGTACTATTGCAACTTTTGGATCAATTAAATGTAAAAATTCGTCCTGGCTTACAACACAAAAAAATAATTTTTCATCAAGACAACGCACCAGCGCTCAAGAGTGTTTTAACAATGGCTAAAATCAACGAATTAAAGTACGACTTGCTTGACCACCCACCTTATTCTCCTAATTTAGCTCCCAGTGACTTTTACTTGTTCCCAAATCTAAAAATATTCCTTGCTGGCAAGCGTTTTACCTCAAATGAAGATGCAATTACAGTTGTAAACCACTATTTTGAAGACCTTGAGGAAGGGATAGAATTGCTAGAAAAGCGTTGGACTAAGTGCATTGAAGTTTCATGAGATTATATTGAAAAATAAAAATATTTTTGAAAAACTAACTATTCTCTTCCATTGATAGGCTAAGAAGTTTCCGAACCGCCCTCGTACGTAGTGGATAGTGTTTTGGCTTACAAATTGCAATGTCCGCGGTTCAATTCTCCGTCCAGGCGAAAGGTAAAATTTAAAAATTTATAAAATCGAATAATTTCCTCAACATTGTTTGTATTACAGAAAAAGGTGCTAAGAACTAAAAAATCTCGTGGAAGTGGGAAAGATGTGAGGGAATATGCAATTAGCCAGAAAAGATTGTTTTTTTTTTTAAGTTAGTCGTTTTTGGAATTGTTTTTACATCCTGGAAAAGAATAAACGTTTACCACAAAAAATATATACTTTTCTTCCAAATAAATTTCCTTACAGCGAAAAGCATCCTTAAATATTAGATTCGCAACACTGTTTACAAAGTTGCGACAAATCCATTAACAAGTTTGAGAACAACATAAAAATCTCAACCATGTCACATCATAGATACTCATTTATCTCGTGTCAATATATCTCCAATTCATATCCCCATGACCATTACCGTCATCGCCAACTACGAAAAGCAGCATCGTGGAGGAAACACTAAATTCAAGCAGAGTCAGTGAATATTAAAACTCTATACCATATCATACCATCGACATTCGTCAATTGCAATGTTCACATTCGCATTGAGAACAACACAGTTCTGTTTATCTGAGCCACGACCAAGTTTAATCAAAATCGGTATTTATTTAGATATTCAACATTCCTGGACATTTCTATGAAGCTTTTCCACTGACAATCGAATATTTGATATAGGCCTTGAAACATACATTCAGTTTAATAAAATGATTAAAATAATGCATTTTCTGCGTGTATGATTTACATTTGGGATGACGAAAAATAAGTTGGTGATTGTTTTTAATATGAATCTGATTTACAATTTTGAGTTTACCGGCGAGTAAGTGAATTTGGCGCAGGCTTAACCCATAACTATACTCGGTAGTAGGAGTTTTTGCAAGGTATTTCAGTATATCGGATTTCATTTGAAAAAATTAACAGAAACGTTAACTTTAAAGACGTTTCAATGAACAATACGTTTTGAACAATACTGGCACATATTTGATCGCTACACAACACAAATATTTTTTTGGAAACTTTCATTATTTCGTTGGTCTAATATTTTATACACCAGAAAAGAATTTAATTTTTGTTCGTGTGATGGCTATACCTAAAAAAAGTCTGGCCTATATGACCTACGTAAAAACGCTTGTGCAGAGTTTGTTCGTTAGAGTGATTCCTATTGCACGTATAGAAAAATTTGTTTCGGTGTTAAAAAATAAATGTTCCTAACCTAACATAAAATGTTTGGGACACATATGTTAATAGGTTAGAATATATTGGGTTAACGACATCAATGTTTCACAAATATAGTTGGTTGGATATAAACATATATTAATTTAGAAATATTGAGTAAACGTATATACGTTGCGATATCTTATTCAGAGAGCGAGAGAGTAAAAGACATAGTAAAGATAAAGAAACTGAGGTGAAGACCAATGTTGCCAATTTAGAAAATTTGTAAAATTGATTTTGGCGAAAAACCAAGCTATGTTTGATTTAAATTTTGATATAGCAAAATAAATATCAATTACTTCCCATATATAGATTATGAAATGGCCACACCCAATATACATGTGATGTCATCAAGCTACCATGCAAAAATATTTATCAAGAAAATTATTTAAAATTTGATAAAGTTGTGCATTGGTAGTTTGAATTTCTTTAAAGATTTTGTAATTGAGAAAAAATCTCAGGATATCAATGAGGAAATATAAAATTATTTTATCAATGACATCATTGTATTTGAAAATACTTTCTGATAAAAAAGTTGGGATATCAACGACCAAATGTACGAGTATTTTATTAAGGAAATTTGTAAATATTTTTTGAAAAAAAAAACATCATTCTTTTGGTGTATTGTTATGACTTTATATTGGTCGATAAACAAATCCACCAATTGAAAAAATATCGTGCACCCAGAAAAAAGTGACCCCTTCTTTAAGTTAAAATGAACTCATTGTGAAGAAAATTGAACTTCGTATAGCGCCAAAGATATTTTTATTTGTTTGAACGATGTGATTTTCGTAGAAATTAGGAATAATGCATTCCATATATTAGTTAACATTTTCCTATATTTATATACCACTATACTACAGAATGAAAAAATTTAACTAATTTGAATTCATATATGGAATGATTTTATTGAAACTTTTTCATTCATTTCGACAAATCTTACACATTTGTGGTAAAACTTTTACTTCATAATTAGAACTGCTTATCTTCGTTTTTAAATACAATTTTATTTATTTCTATAAGCAATTTTATCTTCAATAAAAGACATGTTTTATTAATATACTGAATATATTTATTAAGAATCAACAGCATCGAATCTCTTTGAAATATTAGTTTATTATTCCACTATTTCCAATTTCCGTGTGATATTATCAACTGTAAAACGCACTTTTTCTTCTTCTTGTACTTTTCACTTTTAATAAGTTGCTGCCTAACGATTTTGTCCTCCTTTTACAATTTCAATACCTACAAATATAAAAAATCATAAAACATTTTTGTTGCAAAAGGTTAGCGTCACTGAATATTACCTGATAATTGAAGATTCCAAAATGAAGACAAATGAAAGGGTTGTTATTCTGCTGGTGTTTTCTTTCTTTATACACTATCACGAACATTGATAGATTTATTTAAAAAAACGAAAATTTTTCTCACTAATTTAAAATAACAAATATTTTATATATTTTATTTGTTATTTATTATATTATTTTACCATATTATTTTATAACAATCTCTCCGTATACCAAAACAACGCGATTCCAACTAAAAAACAACCGACGCGCAAATATATCGATTACACCCACGCGCAAACACATCGATTACGATGACAGGTATCGATTACAGGTACATTAAAAAAAAAGTGAACTCTCTATTTCACTAAAGACAATTTAACTTTAGTTTAGTTCATGGAATTATTATGTTTGAAGAAAGTTCCCTCTACTCTAATAATTTTTTGTGTACGTTAGTTAAATTAACTAAAACCGAGGAAAAAAATATACACAAATGAAGGATAAAGATTAACTAAATTCATGTCTTCCAGAAAATAGTTAAATATTTCTTTAAGTTTGTAAATTTTACTAAAAATGCGTTCATCATGAACTTCGTATGTCACTAAAGACATTCTTGCAATTTTGAACTCCAATTTTTTCCTTCAAACTAAACAATTTTCTTTAACAAGTGAAAAAACTTAATTATTTCTAATAAATTTTCTTGAATTTGTCGAAAAATATTAACTTATTTTTATGACATCGGCGTGATGCCAACGTTTGTTATACTGTTTAGTTAAAATTTTCTAAAAATTTTTAAAATTTTCTAAAATTAACCGAAATTTTTCTTCCTGGTGGGTTCACTGTTTTTTCAGTGTAGACAATAGAAATTTAGGAAAATTTCCTATATTCTAACAAGTGTGTTTCCTTAAGTTTTGAAAGGATTGCATACTTCTTAGTACGAATGAACTAAAATATTTTTCTATGCCAAGTGTTGTTCGTATGTATGAAAAACTTTCTATTATAAAGCAAGTCGCAATTATCATTTTATAAGAAATTTTACTAATTTTGAGGAAACTTGGTTTTAGTTCGGTTTTTGTTTATTTTTACGAATGCTTTGTTATCGGTGAATAAAATTTTCTTTTTCAGTAGTAAATTCTTATACCCAGCGAAGAAAATAGTATGAGTAAAATTCCATGCCTTATTCTAGTTAATGAACTATTCCTAACTGCTTACAGTTTAGGATTTTTTTACTGAAACGAGTAAATTTTATTATTTTTCACAAAAATTTACCTTAATGGAAATAAAATGGATAAACTATTTTGATGAAAATTTTTTCCTTTAGTTTCGAAGGCACTTTTTTCTGGGTGTGTCTTTTATCAGATTTGCTTCAAATGTTGCACATATATAAACTCGCAATTTGGAGTCTAAAAAGCGGACCCAAACGAGAATTTGTGTACATTAGCCAAAGTTACTTGATATGCTTTCTTCTGTAAATACCTAATAAATATCATTATTTGATATTAATTCCCAAAATGTACACATTGCGAATATTTCAATTTTGAGCTATGCAATCTTCTACATATTCAATGTAGATATATTTACCGACACAACCATTGATATTCGTTTCGAAAGATATCAAGAACTTTCTAACCGCAATAACCATAACTGTTATAAGCGCCATCATATTTAATGGAATTAAAGACATTTCCAAATATGCAACTTTATAATCTACAGCTCTTTGCTGTACAAACACTCCATTGCCGCCTTTGGCCTGTGGCAAGGGAAGAAATCTTAAGAAATTGAAAAAGACTTCTACAATTCTGTTTGGATGAAGGTAGGTGAAGGTGAATTTTGGAGACACAGTTATGAGTGTATATGTGTGCGCTTTGGAAATAATTAAATAGTGTATTAGAGTAAAACTTGTGTACTTTGGTATATGCAACACATGGGAGCAATACCTTACGTGTCGCATAAAATCACGGACGGACTATTGTTAAGCGTTCATAAATACGCTCAACAAATATGTGCAGTAAAACTTGTTAACTTAATCATGGTTTTAATAAAGCATTCGATAGGAGATTATTGAAAGGTCTGAATGCATTGGCAAAAGAGGAATACTTTTAAATTTTGAATATTTTGAAAAATACTAATTGAAATTGAAAACGAATTCTAATACGTCATTCACATTATACTTCCACATAACCAGGTTTCAAATGTCATTTGCTTTATAAAAAATGAGTTTCAAACCTACTTTAGTAGATTTTTAGCCTAGTGTGTATGGGCTATAATAAAAATTTCCTTGAAAAAAATTCTTTAGTTTTTATTTGTTTGGCAACACTGCACGGTGGTCGATCCCATTGGCTAAAAAAAATCAAAGTTAGAAGTTTGTCAAAAAGTGTGGCAACACTGTTTTTTATGCAAACAAGGTTTTAAAATTTATATTTGTCTTTGTTTTATTCCATCTGAAATCTTTAAGAACGGCTTCAAAAGAGAGAGCACGTAAGCAGTTGAATTTTGCAGTGTTAAAAAGTAAATACCAAAGTGCAACTTAAAATAAATAAACCAAAAGAAGAATAACTTCTATCAAAAAAAAAATCGAAATGAATATTGAATTAAATGGTGTTAACTATATTTTAAAATAATAACAATGTGTAAAACTTGTTTTAAATTTGTTATAAAATTAATATTTTTCAGTCTCATTGTTACGTGTTCGTTCGTTCATATATGTAAATTTTAACTAGAGTTTTAGTTGTGTTCCACCTGCAGTCTTCAATGAGTTTATTGCGATCTTAAAATACTAATAATAGAAAGTACGTTTTCTAGAAGCCAAAAAAAATCGGAAGATCGGTCTACATGGGGACTAACTACACATGGACCGATAGCCATAATTTTCTTCACATCTATTGTGGTCCTAAAATACCTCTAGATTTCAAGTTTAAAGCAAATCGGATAGAAAATACGGTTTCTAGAAGCCCAAGAAGTAAAATCAGGGTATCGGTCGATATGGGGGCTATATAAATACAAAGATCGAAAGGCACCATTTTCGGCACTCCTATTTGTGGCCCTAAAATACCTCCAGATTTTCAATTTCAGGGAAATCCGATAGAAACTATGGTCTCTAGAAGCCCAAGAAGTAAAATCGGGAGATCGGTCTATATGGGGGGCTATAAATACCAAAACATGGACCGATATACACCATTTTCAGCACACCTATTTTTGGTCCTAAAATACCCCTAGATTTCAATTTTCAGCCACATCGGATGGAAAGTACTGTTTCTAGAAGCCCAAGAAGTAAAATTGGGAGATCGTTCTATATAGGGGACTATACCAAAACGCCGTCAATCAATTCAATTTTATCATTAAATAGTTCTGACATAATTAAAAAGCCGTGTCCGAAGTTTCACGATGATACCTACACTGGAAGTATTTTTGGACGCTAACTCCATAAGCACCGACCACCGTGTACTGGTTTAAATGTTCATCGACGGAGTTCAATTATAACTACCGATTTTGGAGGGAAGATCAGTCAGAAGCATTGCAAAAGCTACAAAATAATCTCATTTTGCAGCGGTATATAGGTTGGTGACAGCAGTGGACCATACACGGATAGAAAAATATGTTTTTCATATGCTCCGATGAAACAAAATATTTTTCCGTTTGAAAGTGCAAAAATATAATATTCTTAAACATGTTATAATATGTATATTACATTTGAGACATCAATATTTCATACAAATAATATATGTGGATGTAAATAGATATTAATTTAGAAATGTTGAGTAAACACCCAGTACAAATAAAACGAAAAAAATATAAAAACTCCTTTTTTTGTCATTATAATATCAAATTGCTGAATTGAGTTGCCTATTATTGTTGTATTTATGCATTTGTTTAAAAAAAAATATATTGTAATATTGAACTAAAACACATCATATTTCTTTAATTACAAATTTGAGGAAAATAATCGGCTTTGGCTTCGACCGATTATTGCTTTTTTGCCGAACATCGGCTTCGACAAACAAAACCGCTTCGGTCGAACTCTACTTGTATTAGTGAATTTGTTTTGGCTATGTGCTTGGCATGTTTAGAACCCTCTAGTCACGAGAGTAACCAGGTGCCACCAAAATCTAGTTCCGAAATTAGCTTTTTGAAATGCTTTATTGAGCTGGTTCCATTTTATGCTACAAGTAATGTAGAATCCAAACAAGTATATACGGCCGTAAGTTCGGCCAGGCCGAATCTTATGTACCCTCCACCATGGATTGCGTAGGAACTTCTACTAAAGGCTGTCATCCACAATCGAATTACTTGGGTTGCGATAACACTTGCCGATGGCAAGGTATCGTAAAACTTTTTAACACTGTCTTCTAAATTGTAAGTTAGTCCATAAGGGGTATATATTAAACAAAAAAAAGCCGATTAAATACGTATATAATTCAGTTTGACAAAATTTTCTATAGAAATAAAATTTTGACAAAATTTTCTATAGAAATAAAAACTTGACAAAATTTTCTATAGAAATAAAATGTTGACAAAATTTTTTATGGAAGTAAAATGTTGACAAAATTTTCTATAGCAATAAAATTTTGACAAAATTTTCTATAGAAATAAAATGTTGACAAAATTTTCTATAGAAATAAAATGTTGACAAAATGTTCTATAGAAATAAAATGTTGACAAAATTGTCTATAGAAATAAAATGTTGACAAAACTTTCTACAGAAATAAATTTTTTACAAAATTTTCTATAGAAATAAAATTTTGACAAAATTTTCTATGGAAATAAAATGTTGACAAACATTGCTATAGAAATAAACTTTTTACAAAACTTTCTATAGAAATGAAATTTTGACAAAACTTTCTATAGTAATAAAATTTGACAATTTTTACATGGCTGTTAGAGGCCATATACTAACCACGTACTACATTTCAATTGGATCGGATGAATTTTGCTCATTCAAGAGGCTCCAGAGTTCAAATCTGGGGATCGGTTTATATGGGAGCTATATATAATTATGGACCGATATGGACCAATTTTTGCATGCTTGTTAGAGACCGTATACTAACATCAGGTACCCAATTTCAAACGGATCGGATGAATTTTACCCCTCCAAGAGGCTCCGGAGGTCAAATCTGGGGATCGGTTTATATGGGAGCTATATATAATTATGGACCGATATGGACCAGTTTTTGCATGGTTGTTAGAGACCATATACTAACACCACGTACCAAATTTCAATCGGGTAGGATGAAGTTTGCTCCTCCAAGAGGCTCCGGAGGTCAAATCTGGGGATCGGTTTATATGGGAGCTATATATATTTATGGACCGATATGGACCAATTTTTGCATGGTTGTTAGAGACCGTATACTAACATCAGGTACCAAATTTCAACCGGATCGGATGAATTTTGCCCCTCCAAGAGGCTCCGGAGGTCAAATCTGGGGATCGGTTTATATGGGGGCTATATATAATTATGGACCGATATGGACAAATTTTTGCATGGTTGTTAGAGACCGTATACGTAGACCACGTACCAAATTTCAACCGGATCGGATGAATTTTGCTGCTCCGGAAGGCTCCGCAAGCCAAATTAGGGGATCGGTTTATATGGGGGCTATACGTAAACGTGGGCCGATATGGCCCATTTTCAATACCATCCGACCTACATCAATAACAACTACTTGTGCCAAGTTTCAAGTCGATAGCTAGTTTCGTTCGGAAGTTAGCGTGATTTCCACAGACGGACGGACAGCCGGACAGACGGACAGACGGACAGACGGACGGACGGACGGACATGCTTAGATCGACTCAGAATTTCACCACGACCCAGAATATATATACTTTATGGGGTCTTAGAGCAATATTTCGATGTGTTACAAACGGAATGACAAAGTTAATATACCCCCATCCTATGGTGGAGGGTATAAAAATATGTTTATGTGGCGTACTACTACTAGCGACAGAACTGGGCTCAAGTAATGCTACAGGATTGAAACTAACTCCAGTGGCTACAGAGGAGGCTCCCCATATTGTGAACAACCATCAACCAACCATTGCGTACGGAACCATTGGGCAATTTTACAAAACGTAAGTCTGGTCAATCTGGGGTTTTGTTGAGTCATCACACCCCAACTTGTCTATTGACAAGTTTTATGAGATTTTTTTTATTGAGATTGAATTGACATTTTTTCGTTAGTGTTTCACAGAGGTTTTCAATGCTACCCACAGAAAACTCAAACTGCATGCTATAAATATTTAAATATACTTTAGAGGATAATGCAAATAGTGATGGCAAAGTTTGTATCTTAGAGAATAAAGTGTTTCAAAGAAGTAATTTGGAATGTCCCCATGTACTCATTGCATTGATAATAATCCCCATTCTTGTTTGAAGATTTTCAAAATGCATTGCATACTTGTATCCAACAAACTAAGTTTTTTGTTTTGCTTTGTATTGTACAATGTTCCTCATTAATTTGCTTCCGGAGTTTAAATATCCAACAGAGAAATGACTTCATTAGAAGCAGCAATTTTGGCAATGGCACGAATATACTGGCAACAGGCATCAGATTCATGAAGAGCACACCACGTCCCATGCTACAATTTCGGATGCTACAAATAAAGTATTATTTTAATGCTGCACAGCTCCTCCATGTCTGTCATAGCAATACAATAGTTACGGCCCACACACACACCTCGACACTTAAAGTGTTGCGGGACCATATCTACTCCAGGTGTTTACCTAATGACATGAATGTCTCGGATAAAAGCCTCGACGACTGCAAATGTCGTCTTAAAACGGTTAATTGAATCTATTACTCTAATAGGAGAGCCTTGTAGAGGGGTTTAATTTGTATTTTATGATTTGCTGGTTCTGTTTGCCAAAAGACAAAATGCAACAGTTGTAGCTTTACATTAACCTCCATCCGTAAGTGGCCAAATACTGTCGTTCGAATGGCTTTAATCGGCGGAGCGCACATATGGAGTTGGCTCGAGTTTGCAAAGTAATATTTTTTGATTACAATTGTACAATGAAAGCTTGTCAAGAGTTACTCTGATGCATTGAGTTCTGTGTGGTGATGTAATAAACTGCATACAACAGTTTAGTTTTTGGGAAATGAAACGAAATTCAGACTAAAAACACATAAAGTATTATTCCTTAGCGTCAAAAACCAAAGAGGTAGTGGCTGACCACAATTTTTTTTGTGAAAAAAGTAACATTGTGCTCTTGAAATATATTTGGGGTGATCATATTCGTTTTCTAGGTGCTAGTACCTGGAGTTCATTCTACACCCAGAGTGGGTATATAATTAGAGCTCGACCGAAGCATCGGCTTCGGCATTCGGCCAAAAATCGATAATCGGCCACGAATCGGTATTCGGCGTCAAGAGGCCGATTAAGCGAAGCCTTTTGAAAAATTTATTTAATATTGAATTATCCCAGCGTTGAATTTGTCTCAGTAAAAACCCAGTAGAAATAAAACATAAAAAATATTTAAAAAAACGGTTTAATGACATTAAACCAACAATTTTACAAAGAAAAATATAAAAATTCAATCTGTAAAATTATTTACTTAATTTGTTTTGAATTAATTTCATTTTGATCATTTAACATTCATTAATTTCTATTTCAATGTCTAATTTATTTCTTTTTAATATATTACATATTCAATTTTGTACTAACGAAAACACGACCCACACTAATATACAATTCGTGTACATACATAATTTACATAGTGAAATTATAAATAAAACTTATTAAATACAAAACTAAACGACATACAAGTGTTATCTATTTAAAAAGTGGTAAAATCGGACGGACATACGAGGGCGGTTCGGAAACTTCTTAGCCTATCAATGAAAGAGAATAGAGTTAGTTTTTCAAAAATATTTTTATTTTTCAATATAATCTCCTGAAACTTCAATACACTTAATCCAAGGCTTTTCTAGCAATTCTATCCCTTCATTAAAATAGTTTTCCTCAAGGTCTTCAAAATAGTGGTTTACAAATGTAATTGCATCTTCATTTGAGGTAAAACTAGTAAAAGTCACTGGGAGCAAAATTAGGACAATAAGGCGGGTGGTCAAGCAACTCGTACTTTAATTCGTTGATTTTAGCCATTGTTAAAACACTGGTGCGTTGTCTTGATGAAAAAAATTTTTTTTTTTGTGTTGTAAGCCAGGACGTTTTTCTCGAATTTGTACATTTAATTGATCCAAAACTTTGCAATAGCACTAGGAATTTATTGTTTTACCCTATTACAGATAGTCAATCAATAAAATACCTTTGAAGTCCCAAAAAAACGTTGCCATAACCTTACACTTCCTCCAGCTTGTTTGGATTGTTCTTTTGTCTCTGGAGTATAGTGGTGGATCCATGTCTCATCAACAGTTATGAAACGACGCTTAAAATCCATTTTATTTCGCGTAAAACGATCCAAACAAGTTTGAGAAATGTTCATTCTTATGCGTTTTTGATCGACTGTTAACAAATGCGGCACTCATCTTGCAGAAAGCTTTTTCATCTGTAGCTCTTCATGCAAAATTAAATGGACTCGATCATTTGAGATGCCCATGATATTAGCAATTTCATGCACTTTTATTCGTCGATCATTTAATACCATATCATGCACTTTGGCTACAATTTCTGTTGTTGTTGCTGTTTTTGAAAGTCCACTACGTGGTTCATCTTTAATGCTTGTACGACCACGTTTAAATTCAGCAACCCAATTTTTTACTGTTGCATATGAATGAGCACTTTCACCTAACACATTCACCATATCATTATGAATTTCTTGTCCCGATAAACCTTTTTTTATGTTGCCAGATCGAAACAAAATTTAACATGTTTTCATAACAGAGATGGAAGTTTCCAAAACACTTAACTGTTTTCTGTTTATATCACGCTTTTTGTGCTAGGCTAAGAAGTTTCCGAACTGCCCTCGTACATGACATTTCTAAAGGTCAAAGCCGACCTAAAATTTATAGTGAAAAATTAAAAGGTCTATACCGACCTAAAAATTCACCCCCATCAAAACCCCATATAAATTTAGTGGGAATTTACGCCCCCCACTAAACAAAACCTTTATTGTAAAGGGTGATTTGTTAAGAGCTTGATAACTTTAAAAAAAAAAAACGCATAAAATTTGCAAAATCTCATCGGTTCTTTATTTGAAACGTTAGATTGGTCCATGACATTTACTTTTTGAAGATAATTTCATTTAAATGTTGACCGCGGCTGCGTCTTAGGTGGTCCATTCGGAAAGTCCAATTTTGGGCAACTTTTTCGAGCATTTCGGCCGGAATAGCCCGAATTTCTTCGGAAATGTTGTCTTCCAAAGCTGGAATAGTTGCTGGCTTATTTCTGTAGACTTTAGACTTGACGTAGCCCCACAAAAAATAGTCTAAAGGCGTCAAATCGCATGATCTTGGTGGCCAACTTACCGGTCCATTTCTTGAGATGAATTGTTCTCCGAAGTTTTCCCTCAAAATGGCCATAGAATCGCGAGCTGTGTGGCATGTAGCGCCATCTTGTTGAAACCACATGTCAACCAAGTTCAGTTCTTCCATTTTTGGCAACAAAAAGTTTGTTAGCATCGAACGATAGCGATCGCCATTCACCGTAACGTTGCGTCCAACAGCATCTTTGAAAAAATACGGTCCAATGATTCCACCAGCGTACAAACCACACCAAACAGTGCATTTTTCGGGATGCATGGGCAGTTCTTGAACGGCTTCTGGTTGCTCTTCACTCCAAATGCGGCAATTTTGCTTATTTACGTAGCCATTCAACCAGAAATGAGCCTCATCGCTGAACAAAATTTGTCGATAAAAAAGCGGATTTTCTGCCAACTTTTCTAGGGCCCATTCACTGAAAATTCGACGTTGTGGCAGATCGTTCGTCTATTCATGATGAAATGTCAAAGCATACTGAGCATCTTTCTCTTTGACACCATGTCTGAAATCCCACGTGATCTGTCAAATACTAATGCATGAAAATCCTAACCTCAAAAGAATCACCCTTTATTTATAATATACAACTATTGAATTTTGAATACTATATAGTCTGTTAGTTCTATAAGAATATTATAAGACATGGACAAAAGTATCTTTTATTTTTGTTTTTATGTCTTTGTTGAAAAAGATATGGTAATATTGAACTAAACACACAAAATTTCCTTAATTACAATTTTGAGGAGAATAATCGACTTGGGCCGAACATCGGCTTCGGCCAAAAAAAACCTGCTTCGGTCGAGCTCTAAATATGATTACATCAAAAATTTTTCAAGACCAAAATCTTATTGTTGGTTGGGAAACATTTTGACACAAAAAAACTACTGCTAACTTTTGACAAATGTGCAACTCTTTTCTAATTATATGCACCCACATACACGCAAAGAAAAAAAAATAACGTTTGAAAAATTCGTATCGTTAAGGTTATCCTTTTGCTGCAGTTTCTTGATTTCATTACTATTCCCAGCAAAAAAGCGTCGCCAAAAATTTACTGAAAATGTTCTTTTTGGATCCGGAAGTGGTGCAAAATTGGTGCAGAAGCGATGAATTTAACATGGGCTTGTCATAGGACGGATGTCCACCATTTCAACAGGTGTTGCACTGAGTTTGCGTCGCTTCTTAAGGTGCAGTCCGAATTCAATGTTTCGGATGTGAATTATAAAATTGTGTCATATTTTGCCAAATCAATAATTTGTAAATTTTTTATGATTTTTAAAGCATTCTTACGCTTGCCTAAAACGTTTGACCTCAAATATTTGCAACAAAGTGCAATTTTTCTAGAATGGATTTAGAATTTTTTCGACAAAATTTTAATAATTTGTACCATTTTATTAATTCTTACTCTCTTTTTAACCTTGTTAAAACAAAATAATTTAAATTTTTTTATTAAAAATATGAAAAAACGAGTTAAAAAAATGAATCAAAAGAACTTACTGTGTAGTTAAAATAAAGAACATCTTTGGGAGGTCATTTTTTGAAGGTCTTTTAAAGTAGTGACTTTAGAAGAACTTCCATTTTTTTTTTGCTGGGTTGTTTTGATTTCAGCTTGAAACCATACGTTGCACTATGGGCGGAAATTGAAAATTTGAGGCAAAAATTATTTACAATCAGTCTTGTATCTCTATACATCGTATATCGATATTTCTTATCAAAATCAAATGTTAACAACAGAAAGGGAGTCAGGTGCAGGTGCGTTACTATAGAGGGGTCAGAATTATAATTCCACTTGGAATACTACAGAATGTACTCATATATGGAGATTAATTTATGCTTGCCTATTTTCCTTAATAAGAAAGTGTCATATCCCCAGAACTTTATGTAAATAGTAGAAACCAGTTCTCATTTTATTAAATTAATTTCATTTAATTAATATTAACAAAATATTAACCATTAAAATCACTTTCTTCGGTATCTAATTCTAATTCCGTACGTCTGTGTTTGTTGTTCCTAAGATTCTGGTCGCAATCATAACCGATTTTGATGAAATTTGGTACAACGTGTTTTCTTTGTGTTGAATTTGAAAAAAAATCAGATCAAAGTTGGATATAACACCCCATATACGTATCGCCTGATTTTCACAAATGAAATCATATTACACTTATTTTCTACCCAATTGTAGCACCATTAAAGTATGCAACTTTTCATAAAATTCGTTTAGATTTAGATATAGCTCCCATAGACACGTATCGCCCGATTTTGCCAAAACCATTATTTATTAACCGATCTTACTCAAATTTGGCATCTTCTATAGTACTAACTATACCTGCAAAAATCATCGAAATCGGTTCAGATTTAGATATAATTTAAGTCACCACACGCAGAGAAGAAACATGATTGTCACAATCATATTCGAAGAGCAAAATAACATGATAGGAGCTATTTTCGCGGCGACCATTTAACATGTTCACCTGAAACCATGTTGGCTCAGTGAACATAGTTGTAAGAAAAATAAAATTTTCCTCATCTAAAATGTTATTATATTGATAAAAAGAATTTTGTTTGAATCAAAAGACAATGGTCACGATCTAAAATGTTACGGTATTCGTCAAAAATGGTTTTCTTCCAGTTAAAAGAACATGGTCACCACCTAAAATGTTTTGATCTTTATGAAAAAACTTGAAAAACGAAAACTCAAAATTAACTTTATTTATTGGTTTTTATTTATTTATAAATGAAAACATTCTTTATTTGTATTTATAATATCGTGCAAGCAAACATCACATATTTTTACACACTCTATTTTGGTTCAATTTCAACAATAAGTAATCATTCCGTATTTACTTCGTATACCCATCAAATGTACCAATGCATACATCATGCAATTGCAAAAAAATAAATTATACCATATATCAAATTGTAGAACAAAAGACAGGTACATTTTTTCAATTACATTTCCTTGTTTGTGTGCCACTGCCACGTGCCACTTCTGAATAAATAAATTAACACAAAACCAAGTAATTCCGTATTCTCCGTCCATTCCAAGAAACAATCAGCACACGACTGACGCGCAAAATGAAAATCGTGTGTACCTGCTCAATGTTTTTATAAAATTCTGTTCGCTGCAAAAAAATTAAAAAATTAAATGGTCACGAAAACGATGTACATGGTCTTTATGGCCATGTAATGGCTGTAGACATGTCTATACGTAACCTATAAAAATACTTTTTTCCCTGCAAAAAAGTAAAAAAATTGAATGGTCAGGTACATGATTTTCCCGAACATGTAATGGTCTCAGAATCGATCATTTAAATAATAGAACATGTTTGCGGTATTTGAGAACTAGTTAAATGCTTATTGCCAGCATACATTTTTCTCCGCTCGAAAATTATTTTAACAAAAACAAAATACATGGTTTTCGCGACAATTGCATACTCTAGATAAGCATTAAATGGATGCGGCAACCATGTCCAAACATGTTTTTTTTTTGTAGAAACTAAATATGGAGAACGAATGAAATATGGGAGTCATATCTCATTAAAATATGATATTGTATAAGAACACTAAAATGTGCTAAACATCAATAATGCAGTGGCTTCTGGTATGAATTTTATATTGTAATTGTTGACCAATTTCCCAATGGGTTCCGGATGTTTTTAATTTAATTGTTTCCTTTAAAATCTAAATTTTTAGTATCCAAAACATATTTTTTTACTTTATATAATAATTGCGATGTGTATCTTTGGTGTCATTCTAAGTTGTTGGATCATCTTCATTATTACGCAACCAACAACAATTGAGAATTTCACCCAAATTCCAACGGGCACGTGGCTCAGGTTCCAAAAGAACTGCAACTGTCGCCTTAGCTTGGGCCGAAATTTGATCCTGTAGTTTTCTGCGAAAAGCAAATTTTTTCTTTCGCTGATCATCAAGAAGTTTGCTCAAATTACTGTCATCGAATGGCATCTTTGCATTAAGCATTATGAACAGTATGATTCCCAGTGACCAAGCATCGGCCAATTTAGGGTCATAAGGACTTCCACTAACAACTTCGGGTGCTGCATAGGCTGCTGATCCGCAATAAGTTTCCGATTTTATTTCGCGTCCATTCACATCGTGACAAAAACGGGCAAAGCCAAAATCTGCCAGTTTAACATTGAGTCGCTTCGACAATAGGACATTCTCACATTTGAGGTCCCTATGGGCGATGTCATGTGAATGCAAATATTTAACGGCTTTGGCCATTTGTGAAAACCAAACCTTTGCTTGCAGTTCCTCCACAGCACCAGTGTTTTTGATGTACGTCAACAAATCGCCATTTTCAGCATATCGCATAAATATGAAGATCTTGGGACCACGTTGAAGAATACTATGGATTTGAATGATATGTGGATGGTCAATTTTCGTCAGTATATCGAGTTCACGGGGGAAAAATTTATGAACAAAATCGGATGGTGCCTTTCCCTTATCGATTATTTTACAAGCCAAGTGTACACTTCGACCAGCAGCATTGTCTGCATATCCAGCTGTAATTACAGTGGCGTAAGATCCTTCTCCAATTTTTTCCCCAACATTGTAACCACGTTGAGACAAGGCATCTATATCGGAGTTTCGCGTACTTAGTTGCCGGCCGGTATTGGAGGTAAACTTGGACATAATTCTTGGAATTTTATACGGATGGTAAAATTTTGTTAAACTGTATCCGCACAAGATTCGTCAGACAATTTGAATTTGCAGCCAAAAAGTTTTGACCAACTTCGGGGAAAGTTTCTAAATTTACAAAAGCAATATGAAAATATTTGTAGGAAAAACTTCAAATAAAAATTTAATTGTCTACATTCGAAATGACAGACAAGCTAATTTGTGCCTTTTCAAATTTGTCACAGGCATGAAACCAAATTTTCCATCGACAATGAAAAAGTGTACGTTTTGGTTTCAAATTGTCCAAACACACACTCTCATCGCCAAGTAATCTTGGCGGTAATTTATGGAATTTAAAAAAAAAAACACACACACAGGGTGCCTGCTCTGTACTGCAATAAGTTAAAGTGGCAGCCCGATTTATTTAAGGCTTACTTAGACTATTCACGGCCATTTTCATGTAGCTCCGTTAGGCTTTAACTGCCAGTTAACACAAACATGGAAACAGAAAAAAAAAATTTTTGAGCAGTTAAGTTTATAACTGGCGTATGGAATATATACGCAAGATGACAAATATGTACATATCACGATTTAAAAGTTCGTTAGCTAACATAGCACTAACGGAATTTCATGAAAATGAGGGTCAGTCCACTAATTTATTGCATTATGCAATGCAATAAATCAAATTTTAAACCCCGTTTAGATTTGTTCTAATTGGCTACCATTGGCACGAATTAAGATCTTCAAACAGAAGCCAAAGCATTAATATTGTGCATGAAAGTGGCTCTGCCCTATTTTGTCCTATTCCTAGCGAAGCACCGGCACTTTTTGGTATTTTTTAGTGACGATCATACTCTCCAAAATGCCCAAAGCGTGGATGGAGATCCCATCGAGGTACCTCATGACATACTATATGTATGTACAGAATTTCTTGAATTCATTCCCTATAAAAATATCGAGAAAGTTTTTCATTTCAAATTTTGCTGACTCTTTTATTTTTTATTTCAGCCCTCTTCTATGGTAATGTTTTGTGCATAACTATTGATCCAGTGGGCACCAATGGCAATAACACAAATTCGAGCATCATCCATGCACAAATTAATTCAGGCAATGTGGAAGACAATGCTACTCTTGAGGCGACGCAGGATTCTGTACTCAGTGCATCGGAACGAACAAGACGTTTAATTCCATATATGGCATTTTATGTACCCATCCAAGATTTACCCATTAACCAGCAGTACGCATCAATGCAGACGGTAAGATTACCATTTCCAATTATTTTAAACACTAACTAACCAACCAATGCTGCTACATCCCCACTACTATCCTCCTTCAGGCAAAACATATAGTCAAACCAAGTGCAACAGGAGCTTCTGGGTCACACAGTGTAGCATTGCCTCCTCAATATGTCCACTTGGAATCGTCCCCCGTATCGAATATAGGGGGTGTGACAAGAGGTACGACATCATATTTACAATCTTCACCAGCTGCTCCTCAATATCAGCCTAGTGCAGGCGATGTCTATCACACACTTACATATGGGCGCAGCACTCCTCAGCAGCAGCAGCCTCAATATGAATTGATACCATCACCTATAAAGCACAGTGCCAACCACAAATATCCAGGACAGCATTTACTGTCTCCTGGGCTACCGGCACCAAATGGGGCTAACTTGCCTGGTGCCAAGATAAATCCCATTCGAGTGAGTATTGAATCGAAAGAATAAATGGTGAAGAAAATTCATATAAATTTCACACAATAAATAATATCAATAACATTGCATATATTTTTCGATATTAGAGTGTGTCTATGATGTCTTAGACTTTCCCTTACCGAAGCTAACAAGGAAGTTCAATAGTTTAAAATACTGTAAATTTTTGATATCATTACAACAGAAAGGAAAGTATGAAGTCGGGCGGGGCCGACTATATTAGAGAGAAAATGTTCGTTTCTTTTTCAATCACGAAATTAATTTATTATTTGAAAGTACTTCAATCTCGAAAATGTTAGAATAAATCATGGAATTAATTAGTAATAGCAACTATGCTTGATTAAAAATTTAATTGACTTCTTCGGAACATTCAATTAATTTTTTTATTGGTTCAACTAAAAATTTCACTGAATTTGATCTCAAAGTACAATAATGTTTTAAGCCAATAAACTAAAATGAATTGTATTAGTTATATTTCATTGATCGATAAAGAAGAAAACAATACTGATTCAATCACGAAATTAATTGATACAAACAAATTTTAGTTGAATTTACTTCAACACGAAAATGATAGTATAAATCACACAATTAATCACTATATAAATAAAAATGACGTGTATGTTCGTGATCGATAAACTCAAACACTGCTTGATTTTGGCAAAATTTGTTACGCGTGATCTATGGGCTGTGAGCCGTGTTTCTGTGTAGTTCAAAATTCGCTGAAGACTGTTTATGTATAGTTTGAAGTTCGTCCCACAGGTGCCATAATATTTAATTTCGTTTTTGTTTTTGTACCGTAATTCGATAACTACTGCCCTGACAAATGGTACAATATGTACCATTCGAGACGTATATTGTGTAGATTGTTATACAAAGGAGTTATATCGAAACATTGATCTATACAAATTTGGCATAGCTTCCTTCGGATCTAAAATCCCTCCAGATTTTAAATTTTAAAGAAATCGGATAAAAATTGCGGCTTCTATACTCTCAAGAAATCAAAGTAGAAGTTTGATCTATATGGAGGCAATATCGATACATTGGGCGATATATACCAAATTTTGCAATGATCTTTACGAACCTTACATCGATGTCCTCATTCCAGAGTACGCTAAGTCGCCTTAGCATTTTTTGATGGAGTTCGTTGTTTTTTTGTTCTGATTGAAGACTTCTATCAAAAGTTATGGTTAATATTGTACGTAGCGTGTGACTAAAATTTTAAAAATTTCCAATCCAAAAAGGACAAAAAGCTTTGTTCGGTCTAAAGTGGCCTAAGACATTTTTAGCTATGTTCTATTATCACCATTTTGAATTCGTACATACTAAAAAAAAATCTACAATAAACATGATTTTAAGGCCAAAAACAATGAATTTATATCTTATACGGTTTTCGTAGAATTTCTACCTAATCAATAGCATATACTTTATAATATGAAATCTGTGTGAAAAACATAAACTGTGTGTGTTATTACAAGTTTTCGATTTTTGAATAAAACATTTTTTCTCTCATAAACGACTCAAAACATTAATTTTGATTTTTTTATTGATTTCTTCAATTAATGTTTTACTTAGTCCTTTAAAATATTAGTTGAATTTGAGCGAAAAACTTAATTAATATCTTTAATTGAGGCAATAAATTTTTTATTGTATTACAATTCATTTATTTGTATTTTACTTTTAAATTAAATAAGTCCTTTGTATTTTTTCTTTGTTAGCATTTTGTTTCCGATTATAACTAAAGTTGAGTTTTTCTTTGGATTTAGTTAATTTTTTTTGGAAGCCACGGTGGTGTAATGGTTAGCATGCCCGCCTTGCATACACAAGGTCGTGGGTTCGATTCCTGCTTCGACCGAACACCCAAAATTTTTTTCAGCGGTGGATTATCCCACCTCACTTCTGAGCAATATTGTTGAAGCTGCTACTAATCGGCACATCACCCACAAAAATCAGCGCTGATTCGGTTGTTTTGTAAGCAGTTGGTACTGCCTCTCTCCCTTACAATCCTGCTGAAATAGTGCTTTATTTTTTGTTGGGTAATTAAGGACACTTTGTATGTTTTGTTAAAATTAATAAAAAAAACTACATTAAGTATATAAAATGACTCTATTTCACTTCTAATGTATGTTTATATTTAATATTTTGTCGGATAATCTTTGGACACAATCACAGCTCTGCACCTCTGAGGAATACTCTCAACCAGACGTTGGCATCTTTCTACTGAGATATTCTAACATATATTTTTAACATTTTCAAATAATTCATAACCATTCTTGTTTTCTGCTCCAATGACCTCTTTTCATCAGCGCGCAGATTTTCTATTGGATTTAAATCTGGGCTTTGAGCAGGACAGTCTAAAACGTTTCTGTTTTGATCGGAAAACCACACACAAAACAGGTGTGTCGTAAATTTAAGAAAATTTTTACAATAATTTATTACAAGAATTTTCCAGAATTTTAGTTCATTTTTCATATCTTCAACGAAAATTAACTACTCGAAAGGAAATTTTTCAAATTTTAAGTAGCAATCGTTTAGTTCATGGCCTACAAAATACGATGGAAATTTCCTTAAAAATTCGTTTGTCAAACTATAAAACTACTCGTGAAATGTAAAGTACTTTCTAAATGAGAAGTGCAATTTACTATAAGATTTTTTTGTATGAGAAAATATTTTTTAACGAAAAATGAACTAGAAAGCGGAGAGCAATTTCTTATTGGCAATAACTATAGTTAATAATAGTTGGTAGAAGATTTCTCAATTTAATATTTTTAGTTCATATGTCATTAACATTTCATGAAGGTTTTGTTAATTTTAAGATGAACTTTTCATCGTTCTTAAACTGATATGCCTTTACGAATATTGTTCTTAGAGTAAATTGTCAGCAGATGCGATGAACTAATGCGTAGTACAGAGATCTTTCTTGGCAAAGTGGAATGTGATTAATGTAAAGATGATGTTACTTGAATTTTGTTTGAGAGTGAGTGCATGTATTGAGAGCAATGCAATAAATGGTAGCGAGTGGTGGTATGTTGTGTATATCTGAGCGTGGGGTTGTTTTTATTTTTGTTCTTTCAGTGGTTTGTGTGTGTTTGTTATTCGCGGATGGTTTATTTGGCTGGATGAGGTGTTGTTTCCAATCAAAAACAATGGAAGATGAAGATGGGAAAATGGCAGCAGAGGGTATCAAACCATTGACGGCGTTCGATGCAAACGTGTCGTTTATGATTTTTTGTTCCACAAATTAAACTAAGAATAAAAAGAAATTTATATCAGGGAATGACGTAGAACAATCGGTCAAAAGTTTCTCATTATTATTTACACAAAATTTAACATCATTTGTGAGTTTTTAACAAAAAATATTGCAAATTAAAAATGAACGAACGTGTATGTATCGAACACCGTAAATGCAACTTTTGGTATGACGTCGCCCATTTTCCAATCTTCCTTTCCTATTGTTTTTGTTTCCAATGAAGGCCCAAGTGTTTTTGTTGTTATAGGAATGTTTGGGTTTTGCCCGGTTTGGTTTGGCATGCTTCAGTTGTATAGTTGGCGTGGGCTGTTGTATCTTTTTAGCAGGTATGCAACAAGCGAATATAAAAGTATGGAATAGTTTGGTATTTTGCGACATATTAGCGTTTGCTTATTAAACCTTTGAAGTGAGTTATTAATACTTTCCCAAAAAATAGTCAAGTTAACCAAATTAATACAGGTTTTTTAACTTGGTAGGGGTATACATATCTTATGGTTGTGTAAAATTGAACTAAAATACCATGCCATAGATGAACTAAAATTTAAGAAAATTTTAAACTAGACAAGCACAAAAAAATCTTAAGGGCTAAATCATGGTCAATATTACTACAGTGTAGTTCATTTTGCAATGGAAAAGGGTTCACTGTTTTTTCAGTGCAGGCTTTCACACTTCATGTTGCATGCTTTGGATCATTACCCTGCATAAAAATGAATGTGCTTGACATATGTTCGTCAGCAAAAACCTTCATTGCATTTGTCAAAATATATTTATATACAAATTTGTCCATTTTCTCGGTTATTCGACGGATTAGACATATTTCAAACCATGAAAATGCCGCTCAAACCCGCATATTCCCACCACCATGTTTTATAGTCTTTAGTTTATAACGTGGGTCGAGTTTCTTTGTTGAGAGGGCTTCGAACATATCTCTTACCATCCGAACCAACAAATTAAACTTGGATTCGTCAAACCTAAGCGTTTCTCTGCATGCTCTTTTAGAAAATTTATACGCGTTTTCTAATTTTTGGCAGAAACGTGTGGTTTTCTTTTTGAGATACAGACCTCGTCTAACAGTGTGAGTGGATATTTCGTTACTAATTTTAGGTGTTATTTGCTTATGAATCTGCCTGGAGGTTAGAATAGGGTTAGCTTTTCTCACACTGAAAAAAAAGCATACTCGGTTCCAAAGATTTTGTCTTTACTTTAAAAAATTTGGTATTGATTCCGAGCCAAAGAAGCGGAGAATACAAGTAAGGATACTTTTAAGACACAATTCTCTTTTAAATTTAGGTTTTGTGTACTTGCTTCTAGGAAGCAAATTTTAATTTTTCGCTTTCTCAGCTTTTTTACTTCATATGATATCAAAGTCCTTTAAAAACGAGTTAACGGCAACTTTATTTTCCAAATTAGGACTCGACTTCCAGTAGAAATTATGCTATGTTTGAAGTAAAAAACTTCTTTAAAATAAAGTTTTGAAAAACATGTCCTATATTTGAACGATTTTTTTGCTTTGTAGTCAAGATGCAAAAAGACAACAAATTTAAAGACAATTTCATTAAATTTAAAGAATTTTTCTGAATTATTAAAGTCAAGTTGACCTTAGCCTATAATTTTTTTCTTTCATGTTAAGATACCCATTTTTAAGTCAAATCACTTAATTATAAGGACAATATGACTTCATTGAAAAGTTTATCGACTTTTGGACAAGGAAAATGACTTTATTTTATAGAAATGCGTCTTCTATGCTAAGCAAAATTTGTATTCGTATTTTAAAGACATGAAATCTTTAACCTCACGACAATATTTTTTTCAGTGCGAATTGTTTTCTTTTCGCGAACGTACTTACAAAGTATAAGTTTGCGTAATTCCGGAGAGCAGCTCATATTGCGACCTGTTTCCAAAGTATTATGGTACACCTTTATACTTATTGTACCACGATTTTATCATATTTTAGTACTTACAGCGTTTTTTGCAATGTTTTCTCTGAAAACAAAGTGAAATATTCCTTGTCCTTAATTATGTGACCAACTTAACACATAGTCAAACTGCGACTGCTTCAGTAAATGACATTTTTTATCAGTTTACGTAACAATGAGAGATATGTGATTATTGAGAATAACAAATAACTGTTATAAAATCCCGTTACTTTACACAATGACCTTAAAAACTACCATACGTGAAGAAAAAATTCAAAGAAATATATATTAGTACATTTTTTGAAAATGACCCTAATTATATGGCCACCACTGTATATATGGTAGCAATATTGAAATCAGAACCTGTTTGGGCCAGAATCGACACACTTTGGTAATTATTAATTCTTTTCTCCATACCAAGTATGAACTCAATTGGAAGAAAATCTGGCTCATCAAAATCTCAATAGATTTTTACCAAATTTTGAAACAAAAAAATAGGTGACCCTATGTATGCGAGGCGGGCATGAAGCCATTGCACCAGGGTCAATGTAGAGGGGTTAACTACAAGGGAGGTATACTCTCCCCACTAATATGGGTAACTATCATACACGGCCTACTAAAAATTATGACTAAAGAGGAATTTGAACCCGTATGTTACACAAACGATGTTGTAATATAGAGATGACGGATAAGTCTTTTCGTATTTACAATTAAACATTAAATCAACGAACTTTGAAGAACCAACACAATACCAATACAGTATTGACTCCGTAATCTTTACAAATTTCGCTGGTAGCTGGTATTTTTTCCATTTTTTATAAAAAAATTCTTTTTTTACATTATTTGCACTCATTTTTGAACAATTTTTATTTCAAAAAATCTATTGAAAAAGGAAGTAAATTTTACTGGATTCTTGCCATCAAAATCAATTATACAATTTTCAATCAAGCTTATTTTTTATGTCGAATTTAAAATGTGATTAATACTATCTTTTTTTTAGAAATCGAAAGGAAATTTTTCAAGGACCTCGGTGTCTAGAAGTTTTTTCTTCAAGTTGAATAAAAAAAATAGCTAATTTTGTTGTCAATTTGCAAATTTTGTTTCATTGGTACGCACGTGCCTCAAGAAAAAAATATATGAGAATTTGCAAAAGGGTTTCTATACATGTGATTTTTTTCAATAATTACAACAAAAATTTTGAAAGTTTTTATTAAATCGGTTGTAGTACGTATCAAATAAAATATTTGTGGAAGTCAAATCTTAGAATTTCAAAAACAAAAACAACGGGTAAGAAATTTTTAAAGTTGTAAAGTTTCCTGTGGGCAATTTTTGGCAATTATAGTAGTGAAATTACATATTTTTGGACATGGGACCTAGAGAAAAAAGGTTTGAAAATGAAAATCAACGATATTGAACAAATTTTGAAATCAGATTGGGATGTGCCTGTGACGAGGAATGCGGCGATGATGTGGAAGACATATCTGCAGTGCTAAGAAGGAATCGTAAAAAAGGAAGAAACCATATATATCGGCCTTATTGGCAACATACTGATGGATTAGCACGAATATTTGCGCTGTATTATACTTTGGTTTTTTAAACCGCCACTTTAAATGGCATGGGTTCAAAAAATATATATATCTCGTGGCTGCGCGTGAACGGGACTACACAAAAATGTGTCGTGCGTGAGCGTGGATAACAAATTGTGTTCGTGATTGCGTGTGAGTAAAATTTCTTCGAAATCACGCTCATGATAAAAATTCACGTTCACGATAAAATTCATGTTCACCGCAAAATACACGTTCGCGATAAAATTCACATTCACGGTAAAACAGAGACACAAAAATCACACTCACTGTCGTGTTCCGAAAATATTCGTGAATCACGAGATTTGTCGTGAATCGTGCGGGAGCATGAGGCATAAATTTCGTGAATTTGCGTGAGCGTGAATTCCTACCCACATGACGAGCGTGAGTACAAATATTTCTTCGTAAATGTGCTTGAGCGTGAGTGAAATTTCACTCACGCAAGTATCCAAGATATACTTGGATACTTGGAAAAATAACAAAAAACTTTATAAAGTCCAATAAAACGTAATAAGTCTATAATTACAAAACTATTTTATAGTCACAATTGTCCAAAGTTGCCCACAGGTAACATTCTCTACCGCCCAAACGAATGAGCGTGGCGACCACAAATTTTGGCTAGACGCTTCTTAAATGACTTCAACATGAAAAAAGTAAAAAAAAAATTAGCGATACCTATACAAATTCGGGGTCGGAAGGGTTAAAGGAGCGAAGTGACATTGGTAGGGCTGTACAGTGTGTTCATTCTAAAATTACTCCTTACATACACCATCATCCACTGCTTCTATTCGCCGTTAGAACTCGGATATAAGAAGAATGTTCCTTATCGTTGAGCTAAACATAAAATAGAGCAGCACTCATTGAAGAAAAGTTCACCACCTGTGGTATCACAATAGACTGAATCACTCCTTAGGCTATTCAGTCCAAAATATCCGGCTACCACTATACCTAACCCGGCCATTGAATACGTTTTTCTAGACATTTGATTTCTTATGTTTTGATTTTTGATTTAATTTTAAAACACAGACCACCGCTTAATTACAACTAAACTCAGTGATTTTGTATTTATTGTTTATTTTCTTTTTCGTAAAATCGAACGTAAATTTTGTTCATGCGTTCGTTATTTAGAATACTCAATGTCAAGAATTTCGAAGTTCGTTAAATTGGATTTTCGCTAAATACACAGAAAAAATTTCACCAAAAATTTTCCAATTAAAATTTTAATTGAGTTTTAAAAAATATTCAATTAAAAATTTAATTGATTCAACAAATTTTTTAATTGATACAAAAATCAATCACAAAAATTAATAGTATCAATTAATTTTTTAATTGGATCAATTAATTTTCAATTGACCTCCAATTAATTTTTTAATTGATACTATCATTTCTGTGATTGAAGACATTTCAATTAAAAAATTAATTGGATTAATTAATTTCGTGATTGAATCAGAAACATTTTTTTTTTTTGTGTAGAGTATTCGTTAAACAGAGCTTTGGGCGGTGTCATTAATTCGGTAGTAAAAACATTAAAATACGAATTGTATCCGAAAAGGACATTGATGAACTTGTCTACGGATTCCCGGTGGCCTTATTTAGCTTGATTATAAATGGTACAGAAACATTATTTGGTAAATCCAAGAAATTTTTCTTTTGAAAAATTTAGTTAGGTTAGGCTTTAAAAACCGTTCCACATTTAAGAGATACTCTAATGTCTACATTCCCGTTTCACATTTAACTTTCATACTATGCTTCCTCTCGTACAGCTCAAAACTGTCCAACATTTCCCACCGTTACCTTCCCAGACGACTACTTCGCAATCAACATTACCGTATGAAGCAACATCATCCACCTCCGTGAAACAGCAGCATGGTATAGTCTATCGTTCGCGGACGAAGCAATCAAAAATCAATTTAACACCATTTACACCATCCAATTCAGTGCCAGGGAATTTTGTGCCAATTGTTTATACGCCAGTAAACAGCCATAATAAGAACAACAATGGCAACGTTGTCATAACATCGCAAGGCACTTCATCTCCCGATATCGGCAACAGCGCCAATAATGTTGTGGCAACAGAATTAAGTGGAGGAGGAAAATACCACCAACAACAACAACCAATTCCTTTTACATATCCCGATATATTGACGCAGTCAATAGTTCAAATTCCTCACCAAAGCCATAGTATAGCTCAACAACAAAAACAGCATCCACATCAATCCCATTCCAATAATGCTAAGCAACAGGAGCAACAGTATTTTAGTGTAACACCATCATCTTCATTGCCAACTGGCAGCGAAGTTGGAGCAAATTTTCAACCTCATAATACACAAGGCTTTGGGTAAGTAGATTCCGTTACTCTCTTTCTGCTGTTTAGTACAGTAAATTCGAAACAGCAAAAACTCACAGAAAATACCCTCGAAGAAGAATATCGTAATTCCGCTCAATTGATATAGTCATATATAGTTAATCCAATGAGTTTAAGTATATCAATGCCACTAACCCAAATATGGACTGAATAGTCTAAGTGAGTCCGAAATAAATCGGGCTGCCACCTTAACTTAACCTAACACAAACAACTTTTTAATCAAATTATACAGATAGTTGAAAAAATATTGAAAATGTTTACGTTTTTAAATATATTATTCAACTAGCATAACCCAGCCCGCTTCGCTGCGCCTATCGAAGCATATTTTCGTTAACATATCCTCCGATCTGATAACAAATTCGAAAAGATTTGAACTCTTTTAAAGAGTATGGTTAGTGGAAGTTTGGCACAAAAGCTGAAATACTGATTAATCACTCCATGGTTTCCACACACGTGTCCCGTACATTTCAAAAAATCGGACTACTTGCTTTTTCGTTTTTATACAGAAATAGGGCGGTTATGCAGATGTAAAACGGACCGGCTTAACAAACGTCGGGTAGGGGGTGTTCCCTTTCAACCAATTTTTTGTTTTTTTTTTTTTAATTCTTTTGTATTCAAATCGTTGAACAATCTTCTACATTTCCTGTGAATTTCAAGCGTGGTTTGTCAAAGGGATGTATACTTCTCTTCAACATACCGTCCAATAAATCGGAAAAAGTAAAAGTACTTAAAAATTTACCATATTGCCATTTGTTAAAGTGTTGGACACGGAGAACATGGCTCTCCCAAACATATACCGGGAAATGAAGCACCCTCTACGTTGTCTGTGAACTTCATGTAAATTTAAGTTTTTTAATTAAAAAAGTCTGGCAGAAGCCTGTGGAAAAATCATAAAATTATGCCTCCCCAAATATTAAAAAATCAGGTACCCCATAACCAAATATCGAAAAATAAAGCACCGGGTCTTTGTTTAGACATCACCCCTAACCTTCCTTGGAAATTTATCTTAAATACACACCACCATGAATCAAATATTTTAGTTTCCTTTGAAATTTCAGGGGGGTTTGATAACAGATATTCTCCCAAATATGGGGCAAATGACTGGTTTCAGAGGCAAAAATTACAAAAATGCTCTTATAGGTTTCAAATTTGGAACACATCCTGTATATAACGTTAGAAGAAGTCATACGAATTTCAAAACCCGCCCACTGTAACCGTTAATATTTATACCCTGCACCAGTCTGCCTGTGAACACATTTTTGTAATCAATGTCTAGGTTGCCATTTTAGACCAATCTAATTTTATACATGTATGTATATTGGGTCATAATGGAACCCTGTTGATTTTGGAAGAAATCAGTTCAGATTTAGGTATAGCCTAGGGAGCCACCGTGGTGCAATGGTTAACATGCCCGCCTTGCATACACAAGGTCGTGGGTTCGATTCCTGCTTCGACCGAACACCAAAAAGTTTTTCAGCGGTGGATTACCCCACCTCAGTAATGCTGATGACATTTCTGAGGGTTTCAAAACTTCTCAATGTGGAACGTCGTTCAGACTCAGCTATAAAAAGGAGGTCCCTTGTCATTGAGCTTAACATGGAATCGGACAGCACTGATAAGAGAGAAGTTCACCAATGTGGTATCACAATGGGCTCAATAGTCTAAGTGAGCCTGATACATCGGGCTGCTACGTAACAGGTTTTCAAAAAAGACGCATCCGCAATTTTTTTTACAATGAAAAAAATTAGAAATGCGTGCGTCATTAAATTGTTACGCGTGTCTTTCTGAAATATTTTTCTTCTAAATTTATAAAGTTATTAAAACGTCGGCAATAAGAAGGGTTGATGGCATAAAAGATGTAAGGTGGCCAGCTCCGCCAATCGTGGTGGTTCGTCGACCCAAATTATTCGCCGCGTAATCATAGTAAAAAGAATGCCATATCTTAAAACCACATATATAATCGTCAATAACCTCCCAGCAAAAAAAGCGTCGCCAAAAGAGTACTGAAAATGTTTTTTTGGATCCGGAAGTGGTGCAAAATTGACGCAGAAGCGATGAATTTAACACGGGCTTGTCATAGGATGGAAGTCCTCCATTTCAACAGCCGTTGCACTGAATTTGCATCACTTCTTTAGGTGTGATTGAAATTCAATGTTTTGGATGTAAGTTAAAAAATTCTGTGTTATTTTGTCAAACGCTTGCCGGAAAAAATATTATATATATATATATATATATATATATATATATATATATATATATATATATATATATATATATATATATATATATATATATATATATATATATATATATATATATATATATATATATATATATATATATATATATATATATATATATATATATATATATATATATATATATATATATATATATATATATATATATATATATATATATATATATATATATATATATATATATATATATATATATATTTATATATATATATATATCATATTTTTTTATTTCCAATTGTTTTCTTGCTTTTCCAATTGTTGTTTATTAGTTATAGATATTTCCAATAGTTTCCCTAGAAAAAATATTTATAATTTACAACATGGCATCTCAGTTATGTATACAAACAAAGATAATTGAGAAGAAGATGCAGTCGTGTCATAGCAAAACTGAATCACCAGAGGACTCTGCCAACAAAATATCATAAAGTTTGCGTCGACGTGTCTCTCAAATGTACTGCCGTTTGCGTCGGAAAATATCATAACATTTGTGTTTTACATAAATTTCTGAATAAAATCCCACAAAAGCAATACCAAAACGATTGTAGAAAATTAAATTAATACGTATGTGTATATTAAAGCGAATATTCATTATGGTTTTATGTGAATATTGCCGTTTAAATTTATTCCTGAGCAGAGCTGCTTTGGAGAAAATTGACAAATAAAACAATTTTTTTCTCATAGCCCTCTACACATTGACATTTGTTTTCTCTTTATAAGAGCACAATGCGTAATCTTGTTATACTCAATTATCTTTGATACAAAATGCAAAATAACCCTCATTTTATAGAACAGTTTTACGAGTTTTTGAAAAGAGCTGCTCGTTTCATTGGCACTTGTGAGCTGTCATGTGTGCTTCGGCTCTCAAATAAAAAAGGGTTTTTGTTTTTTCAGCTCATTTTTGAGCAAAATTCAAGCACTGCTTATTAGATTCTTTTGTACGCCCAATTTTTTTTAATGTGTTTTTAACAAACTAAAAAGTGCCAACTTTGCCAGATTGTAGAAATAACGAGCTGCCAAAAGTTTCTTATATTTAGTATGTTGGGCTACTGGGATGTCTGTAACAGATTTACATTATCAGTTTTTCCAATTTCCAATATTAAAAGACTGGTGTCCGGTTTCCAGAGTGTCCAAGTTTGTGAAGTTTCACTGTATACATATTTCCTTGGTAATTCTGAAGCATAAGTCACTCCCAAATATGGTAACTCGCAAAAAAAAAAGTTTGAGAAACGTGTATCGAAAACGTTGTTCTTATGTTATAATTTCCTGGAAATAATCAATTAGTTTTTTCTTTATGGACAAAATTACGATTTATCGGTAAGTTTAAGAACGTATTGTCACGTCTTTCGTTAATACTAGATGAATCTTTCTTGAGACCAACTACTACTGAACTACTGAAGCTAATAATAACGTTTAAAAAAACTTCGACTTTGATTAATAGTCCGAATTATCTATAGTTAGTGGAGGATTATCGATTTTTGGCAGAATCCAGGGCCGATTTTCGAGCTTTATTCTGGATAATTGCATCTTCCCTTATATTCTTCGCTGTTCTACGTAATTTAATTAGTTCTTACCACTTTCTCTTCTGTAATACAGATAATGTAGAAGCAAATATTCGATTTTATAATTTTTTAATTTTATCTTTTTTCCGGACCGGGAATCGAATCCGTTTTGCAAGCAAACACACTATCCAGTGGGCTATTTAGATGTTATTGTCACCAATACATACAAATAGCACTATTGTCATCAACACGCAGGCAATGCACCCAGCCAATTCAATTCGTTTTATACACCAAATTATAAGGCATAGGAACTTGAAGAACACAAACCAATTTACTTGCAAACTACAGATTCTCCCTTTCTTACAAACTATGTACCTAACAATAATGATCGTAAAATTTGGAAAGGTATTGCCTAGTACTATATAAAATATTTATCACTCGCTTTACAGAAAAGAACATTGCTCAATATAAATGAAACCGACCGTAGGTTTGAAATAAGAAGTTTCATGTATACCAAATATGAAGATTATTCTTTCAGTGTATGTTGGTATATTAAGCAACTAATCTCAACGAGAATTCAAACAAGAATTTTAAATGTATATCTAATGAAATGTTTCGTCTCGAACCTATATTAAAATTATAGTCCTCCCCCGACATTCAATCACAAAAAAGAACAATTGTATCTGGATCATCACAATCACCCAAAGATTGTGCTCTTAGATACTCCATCCGAATCACCTAAAAAACAGCCATCTCAGGTAACATTGAGTGGTTTGAAACATGAACAGAGCCAGCAACAATACAAAACAAAGATAGTGAATTTCCAGCCATCGAAACCGGATAGCTTTTTGGAGTATGATGGACACCCAAATCAATATTTGCACGTCGAACAGGTATGGCTAACAACAGTGTAGGTTTGGTAAAATGTGACCATTACAGCCGATATTTTATGCCTTTACAGCAACAACCTCGTTACAGTGATAAACAAATGCATCCTCAGATATCATATCATCAGCAGGAACAAGGACATAATCAAGCGACTTTAACAAAAGCGAAATATCGCGAACGCGTTAAACAGCCAACCCATATAATTGTCCTTAGCTCTACAGCAGCTCCACATGATGCGACAGTAACTGCACTGGCTCCAGTGCACTCATCACAAGGCCCCCATTTCTCTTCTAAATACTCACAGCCTAGTCCTATTCATCATCCCACATATCTACGTCCAGAACTTAGCTCAGTTGCCACACATGGCCAAGAAGAGTCACAAAGCAATGGGGCATCATCCACGCCAGTGCTGCCACACACGGAACCATTTGGGGAACAAATTCTTACCATTCCAGTACACAATTTATTCAGTGATTTACGGAATTATCAACACAATCATTACGCAGAAGCATCACCATCGCCTATATCTAATGGCCCTCTTCAATATCCTAAACAGAATGGGTGAGTATTGAAATCATCATGCCAAATTATTACTAACTCCGAACCACAAATTAATGAAGTATCACTATCGCCGTTACATTTGTAAGTGAGGCATTCCTTTATTTCAATGAACGATATTAAATTTTTGTTTAAACCCTATACCGAGATCGGTTACAAATGAACGTAAAATGTTAACACTTTGCAGGAAATTAGTTTTTGAGTAAATTAGAGAGAACTTGGACAAAACAAAATTTTGGCTAGATTTTTATTAATCTAATTTGCATTCTCTTGTCTTTCATAGAGATATTAAATTCATGTTCATATCTGTATGCCCTTGCACAAGTAGCAGAATTATTGGGTAGTCGAAAAAGTCTTGTATTTTGTCAATAGGTTTCTCCGATAACATTGTGCCATATTGGAAAGGTGACATTTAAGCTTCTATTAACAAAACAAAATAAATGGCGAAGTATGAAAAAGGTAACAGCTGCACCCTCAACAAAAATCGCTTCTCTAACATATGTTCCAAACATATTTTGCAGGAAGCACATATATTATTGGATATTGCCGCAACATTATTATATTTGTTTTATGTGAACATATTATATGTTTGGAAGCATTTTGAGCCCAAAAATATTATATGCTTGGAAGAATTTTCTCCCCAAGAAGATTGTGCTCATTCCCTCACATAATTTTCACTTCCACGAAATTTTTAGTTCTCGGCACCTTTTTCTGTAATACAAATAATGTTGAAGAAATTATTAAATTTTATATTTTTTTTAAATTTTACCTTTCGCCTGGACAGAGAATTGAACCAGGAACCATGCAATTTGTAAGCCAACACACTACCACTGGGCTACGTAGCTATATATATAGTCACCAATAGACAATTATCGTTATAAGTTACATTTATATAGCATAGCTTGCAACGCCCACGAGCCCATGCAAACATAACATTATTTAACAGAAACATACATTTGCTGGCCACGTGGAGTAGTGGTTCCGATTTCTTTTAACGAACCTTGAAAAAAATTTTGCCCATAATGCCAAAATGATAAACAAAACACATGTCCACACATACATAAAATGCTGCTCTCAAGGCGAAAACACATGCTGTTTTTTTTTTTTCAAATGTCTGTTCTCTTGGTTCCGAATTACTCTTTACTCCGAATACTCATTCTAATATTTAAATTAAATAATTTTTAGACTTAAGCATATAAAATTTTTGGACTTATCATAAAACAGTTTTTCGAAACAACATACAAGCGGTTTCACAGAAATTGCTCTCTTTTCATTCTCTCACTGTGTTATGTTGATATCTTTCGTCAACCCTCCCATAAACTACCCCAAGATTCTCGGCGTCACATACGACAGCCATTTTACGTCGTCTGCCCATGCCACTGCAATTTGTGATAAGCTCAGCGGCAGAAACAAGGTCCTCACGTCGCTTACCAGCGGCACTTGGTGTGCTGACAAAGAAACCTTGTTGACTATATATAAGTCAATTGGTCGGTCAGTATAAACTATGCACCGCCAGTATGGACACCTTAAACGAGCGACACGCAGTGGAATAACATACAGACCTGTCAGAACGCTGCGCTTAGAACTGCGACAGGATGTCTCCGCTGTACACCCCTGGATCACCTTCACGGTCATAAACCCCCATAAAAAATGAGGGTGTTATGACCGTTTGAATATAAAGAATGTTTTTAAAATAAAAAATATATATTTTTTAAATATTTCAAAAGCAATATATGATTATTTCATATAATTCAATTTGTGCAATTTTTAAAATATTTAATAGATAGATATGCCTCTTATTGACAAATATCGAATCCTGTTTTTATTTCATATACTGGAAGAAGAGGTAAAACTAGCATATGTTATGCTGACTTCATCGTTTGTTTCAATTGCTTTTTGCTGGATCAGAACAAAAACTGTCCTAAATGAAGTAGTTTTGATCCCCAATTTTGGTTAACTAAATACGTACGGTATTTAATTCAAAATGCCGTAACTAAAAATACAGTGCAGATCTCGTGGTCTAGAAGAAAATGCTAAGACAATTAAGGAGAAAATGGTGCCAAACGCTCCACAAAGCCCTCAAGAACTCATAGCACTATATGCCAAATCGGAACATATGAGTGAAAAGAAAGTGTACCGGAAAAGATATTTTAGCAAACCACTATTATGGAAGCCGATTTGGCATACAGTCTCTTGGTTTTCCACGCCAGTAACTGAAATAGTAAATAATATGGATGATGGAGATGCTATTATTTTATTTTTCGATCGTTCCATTTCATCTTATGGGTACAAGAAATTACTAATATTTACGAAGGTTGCGAACGACATGTCAGTATAACTGTATTAATTTTTTAAAACAAGTTAATAAAACGATAATAAACTTCAACCGTCGAACTAAACGGACGTGTTTTCTAATAGCGGAGTATTTCATCGTAATAAGTATTTATTACGAATTTCACGTGTGGTGGAAATAATAAACCACCATGCAGCGAAATTCAAAGTCATCCACTGGGTTGCTAATTTCAGGGCCCAGTGGACGGGTAACGACTGAAGTTATAAATTTGGGCAGCGACCAAGAGTCAGGCCCAATTAGTCGACCTGTAGACGGGTCGACTGGCGGTGACACTTTGGCAAGTCGAACCTTTTCTAAGGTGACGACATCAAAAGGAGGCAATCCCTCTCGAATGAGATTCAAGGAACGAAGAAATGCTTTGTTTATCCTAAAGAAATTAGGATCAGTCGACCCAAGCACGTTGTCGGCTAAGCAAAGCGATTCCTTAAAATGGGCTCAAGGAATTCTTGAAGCTGGAAAAAGGGAACGATCACCGGATGAGCTACCATCCTCTAAACGGGATCAAAGATCGTTTGCCTCAGTTGCAAAAGACAGCCTTGTGATGGCTATTATTAATAAAGGAGCATTGGACCGTATGATTCCAAGGCAAAAATGGGGGGAAATTGAGAACGCGATGTCTGGTGTCTACTCAGAGGTGCGAAAAAAGTTTTCCGGACCAAGTCCTCGACGGCAAGATGCTGGATGGTATCAAGGACGATATAAGTTAATAGCTTTTGCAGACCAGAGGTCTATGGATTGCTTTAAAGCTGCATTGATGCTAATTGGTGAAGTTTGGGAAGGAGCCGCTTTGGAGTTAGTCGATAAAAAAGACATACCGGCTAAACCTAGAGCACATGCATGGATACCGGCAAACCCTCCTGATCCTGAGTCAATACTAGAGAGACTAAAAGAATGTAACCCAGATCTTCCAACCGCCGATTGGAAGGTTGGTCGTTTGGATGAGGTGGATGAGGTGGATGGACCAAGACGACATGCGGTGTTTATATTAAACATAGAGTCGCTGCCACATCTAGCCCAGAACCAAGGACGCGTAAGTTATGGCTTTCATGATATCCATATGAAGGTATACAAAAGCGATCAGCCAAAGGATACCGAAACGGACAAGCCTCCGGTAGAGTCAGCAGTGAAAAAATCTCCTAGCGAAGCCGAAGGAGACATAAAACCTACAGACTATGGCGAAAATCATATGCGGGAAGTTTCTACAGGCTCAAGCCTCACCAAAGCTGAACCGCGGATTGTTGCGAGAGTCACCGAGATCTGTGAAGAGGAAGCCCTTGATGACTCAATTGAAGCGGCTGATGTGACGGTGGTTGAAAATTTGGATGGTTCTACGGTTCCTCCAGATAAATCTTCACCATTGTAAGGCCGCTTGTGCTGCCTTAAAAGTTCTCCTGATGAAAGGAGACATAGATATAGTTCTTATTCAAGAACCATACATATATAAGAACAAGATCTGTGAATTAAGCACTCCGGGTTTCAAACTTTTGCATAATACCGGTAACGATATAAATCGAGCATGTATAATTGCTAAAAACGAACTAAACTTGTTTCTGCTTCCTTCATTGAGCAATGCAGACACTGTCGTAGCCAGTCTAGAGATATTCACATGCAAATATTGGGTATCTTCGGTATACATGGGACATGATAGGGATATGCCACCCTGTGCCGTTAAGACCTTAGTTGAGGAGTCACTAAAAACAAAGACAAAACTCATTATGGGATGCGATGCAAATGCACATCATAGTATTTGGGGAAGTAGTGATACTAATGCAAGGGGAGAGTCGCTAATAGAGTTTATTTTGCGTACTAACCTGGTAGTTTGCAATAAGGGAGATGCACCAACCTTCGTCACCAGGAACAGACAAGAGGTTTTGGACGTAACGTTGACCTCTCCGGAACTGAATGATAAGATATCTGAGTGGCAAGCTTTGAGGGAACATAGCTTCTCAGATCATCGCTACATCAGTTTCAGATTGGCTGTTCGTACTTCAAAGACCATATTTCCGCCAAATGTTAGGAAAGCTGATTGGAATAGGTATAGGGAATCGTTCAATTTGATGATACCGGAAGTGCCGGAGACAAATATGAGTACTGTGCAAGATATCGAACACGCAGTGGAGCGGATTACTAAGGCCTTCAACATTTCACTGAAAGCTAATTGCCCTAGAGGAAAGCCAAGGGGAAAAAATCGGCCGCCATGGTGGACTACGGAGTTAAGTAATATGAGGAAATCCTGCAGGAAGCTCTTTAACAAAGCAAAGTCCACAAGAGCTCCGGAGGATTGGGACACTTACAAGATGAATCTGAGAGAATATAAACGAGAACTGAGAAGGTCTCAACAAAACTCTTGGGATGATTACTGTAGCAGTATTGAGAATACGTCAGAGGCTTCCAGACTACGGAAGGTACTAGCATCCACTAACACCGCTCCAGGTTTCATTAAAACATCGGAGGGAAATTGGACAACGTCCAGTGAGGAGACGTTGGAGGTACTTTTGGACACACACTTCCCTGGAAATCAGACGGTTGAACCATGTTCCGGCGGTCGGCTGGTGGCCGGCACTTCAGAAACCGGCTTGTTTAGATAAAGTTCAGCGTATGGCGAGCTTATGTATCTCAGGCGCATTTAGTAAGACAGGAACAGACTCCCTTAATGTCATGCTACATCTATTGCCTTTAGACATTTTGGCCAAACAGTCAGCTGCAACAACGGCTGTGCGGTTGCGCGAGCTATCGCTGTGGTCGGAAAAAAATGTACGGTCATAGTTCGGTCTTCAAAGTAATGCCAGATGTGCCTAACGTAGTGGATTACACCCTGGCAAAACCACTTTTCGACAAAAAGTTTGAAACTCTAATTCCCAACAGTGAGGCGTGGTGTACACAGACCCCGGGGAATAAAAGATATATAGATTTCTATACTGATGGCTCCAAATTGAATGGACAAGTGGGGTTCGGAGTATATTCTAAAGATCTGGAAATTCGAATAGCGAAAAGATTACCTAATCACTGTAGTGTTTTTCAGGCTGAAATATTGGCAATAAGAGAGGTGGTGAATTGGCTGAGAAGTAATGTTCCAACAAATATTGGCATTAATATATACTCAGACAGTCAACCTGCAATAAAATCCTTGGACTCTGTGTTCCTTAACTCAAAAACGGCCATAGACTGCCGCAAATCTCTCAACAAGATGGCTGAGCAGTACAATATTCACCTAATATGGGTGCCTGGTCATAGGAACATACCGGGGAACTGTGAAGCAGATGTGTTAGCAAGGCTAGGAACTACCTTACATATTCCAGGGGAACTAGAATCTGTTGGTATGCCTCTGGCCACCTGCAAGCTCTTACTGCGTGAGAAGGCTGTTATGATGGCCAATATTCGATGGGAAAATTGCAAGGGTTGTAACGACACCAAGCAAATATGGCCCAATTTAAACTTAAACCGCACACTAGATATGCTAGTGTTCTCAAGGCGTCAGATAGCACTCCTAATATCTGCTATAACGGGTCGCTGCCTGATAGGCGAATTTGCAAAAACTGTAGGTGCGAAGTATAATGACTATTGTATAAGCTGTCATGACGTGGAGGAAAAGGAATCAATTAAACACCTCTTGTGTGAGTGTCCTGCTTTTTGTGTAAGGCGTAAGCGAATTTTAGGAGCATATAGCTTTAGATTACTGGCTGACCTGGAAAACGTTAACTTAAGCAGTTTGTTAATGTTTTTGGAGCAATCTGGTTGGTTCCACAAAAGTAAATAATAGAGAAGGTTCAGTGGTTAAGACTAGAAGTGCCCATATGTAATAGGCACTTTTAGTTAAATGTGGTATCACAATGGACTGAATAGTCTAAGTGAGCCTGAAATTTAATCGGGCTGCCACTTTAACCTAACCTAACCTAACCTAATAAAACGAGGATTTGAGGACGAACTGAATGTGATAAATTTAAAAAAGGATTCGCGCGAACTTTCATTTTGTTATCTTGTTCTAAACATTAAAATCGGAAAGAGATGACATTATCGACGTACTACGAGATCATCTCACCTCTCTCCAAATCATGCGCGCGAATACTTTTTTAAATTCATCACATTCAGTTCATCCTCACATAAATCGCGCGCGCGATTTTTTTCACGTACCCATCAGCAGAACATCGACCATCTCATCTCTTTCCAATTTTAATGTTTAGAACAAGATAATAAAACGAAAGTTGCAAGAATATGGGGATGAACTGAGTGTGATGAATTTAAAAAAGTATTCGCGCGCACGATTTGGAGAGAGGTGAGATGATCGACGTGCTGCTGATGGATACTTGAAAAAAATCTCGTAGCACGTCGATCATCTTATCTCTTTCCGAATGAGATCAAGAAGAATCTCATCAGTGCAAATCGAATCGGTGTTGCCAGATTGCATTTTGCTAAGGTGATGTTTTCTCGATTCACAGTATCAACTAATTGTGATTAATTTTTCGAATAACATGAAATTAAAAGTATTGAAGTGTCATAAATAATCACAGTAGAAAATATTTATAACTATTTGAGCACTTCATACATTACAAATGTACGATTTCACTTGTTTTCTGTGATTGTTTTGAAACAACTGATGACAGTGTTGCATTGCACTCTGTTTTTTTAATCCGTCACGGTTTGGGTATCAAGTACTAAAAGAAAACAGCCCTAATGTTATAAAATGTGTGTACTTTTCTAAATCAAAGTTTGTTTCATACATTTGTATTTCATCGAACAGGCCATCTACTCCCCACTATATAGACTACACGGCTGATGAACCAAAACAAGCAATAGACGATGATCCAGCAGACCCATACAAGGACAACTTTCACCCTGTTTTAAAGCCAACTATTGGACCTCCATCTCATGCATTTATTGTAGTGACAACAGCAGCACCATTTCATCAACCCATAACTCAAGCTAACTATGGTTCAACTATTCGACCTGTATACAAGTCTAAAACCAACGTAAGATTACAGCCTGCAACGAAAGAAAAGAATGCCAATTATCCAGTCATTAAACAGCCAAATCCAACACCTAGACCAACAGTGACTATAACGTCGACACCACATACAATGATTATAGACTCAGCACCAAAATATGTGTACGTTAAAGAGGAATTTGGTCAGAAATTGTCAGCAGGCTCCATTAAACTCAAGCCAGTGAATAAATATGAAAATAATAAACAAATGTCATCAAAGCAACAACCTCACAATGTGCCACACTTGGTGTCAAGACCCCCCAGCATAGCGGTTGGTCAAGCACTCAACAGAGGACCGACGGAGGATACCATGGCACCGCAACATCAACTCTATACGCCACACACTCTGTCAGATCCAAATGAATTGCCTGACATACGCACTTCTTCACTGGCCGAAATACTGCACAAATTGCAGGAAAGCAATCATTTGCCACATACTTTGACACCAGACAACATTGATAATTCCATAAAAACTCTCATACGTATATTGAACAATCTGAAAAAGACACAGACGATAGAACCCAATCCCCCGCAGCATCACGAAAACTCACCATCCTTCTCGCCCGACTATGACTATGGGACAGGAAGTGACGAACAAGAACAAGGACATCATCAGATACCAAATTCAAATGTAATACCATCTTCCGTTGCTGGACCAAGTAAGTATTACGTTAAAACATTTTTATGTTTTCTTTTTAAAGCAAAATCAATTTGTCTGTGTTACTTTCAACACAAAAAAAACAAGAAGTTTGGTAAGTACATTGTCATCATAAACCATTTTTAATTATTGCTTAATTTATTGTAATTGCAAATTATAATAAACATTTGTATACGGACACTAGCAGCAAGATGATATCGGTCTAAGAAAATTAAAATTAAATACAGTAGTCGAGCCAATTTTGCTCGACTCTGACTCCAGCATTTTTTATCAACCTCAACTCCGACTCCGGGCAATATAACAAAATTCTATTGCGGGGTGTATCCAAAATTGACCTACACGCAAAGAAAAAAAACGTTTGGAAAACGTGTACCGAAAACGTTTTTCTTTTGTTAGAGTTTTTTGAATTGCTTCGAAAATTTTAAACTTTTATCACCAAAAAAATTCGTTTGTTACAACATTTTTATTTTTTCAATAAAAAAAGTTATTTTTGAAACAACAACGCAGTCCATTTCGTTTATATCAAACACTGTTTTTTTCTGACTTTTAGTCTTTAATAAGACACATTTTACAGTTCAAAATTTAATATACTACAATGTAATAATGAACATTGTTTCGGAATCTTCCGAACATATCTGGAATATATGTAAAAAAAAAAAACAAAAAAACTTTGGTCGAAGCAGGGATCGAACCCACGACCCTTGGCATGCAAGTCGGACGTAGCAACCACTGCTCCACGGTGCCAAACTAAATGTTTGTTTCTGTTAAATAAACTTTGTTTATTCGGTTCGTGGGCGCCGCAAGCTATGCTATATAAGTATAACTTATATGGATATTTATCTATTGATGACCAAAACAGATACATAGCTCAGTGGTTAGTGTGTTGGCTTACAAAGTGCATGGTCCGCGGTTCGATTCTCCGTCCAGGCGAAATGTAAAAAAATTTTAAAAATTTATAAAATCGTATAATTTCTTCTACATTGTTGGTATTACAGGAAAAGGTGTTAAGGACTAAAAAACCTCGTGGATGTGAGAAAGATGTGAGGGAAAATACAATTAGCAAGAAAACAATGTTTTTTTTTTTTTTTTTTTTGAGTTTGTCTTTATGAAATCCTGGAAAAGAATAAACGTGTATCACAAAAAGTATATACTTTTCTTCCAAATACACTTCCTTACAGCGAAAAGCAAATGAGAAACGAACTTTGTTTGTCTAAAATTTCGTTTGGGAGGAAAGAATTATTTTTTTGCGTGTATACAAATTATTTTATTTATTTATGTGTGAAAAAGATCTAAATTTTACATTCACCACCAATTGAATTGTATATTTCAAATTTAAGGCCAATTGGCTCTTATGTCCGATAAATTAAATTATGAAATACGTCTATATGGAGATCCCGTCACAATATGAGCAGATACCAAAATATTCAACATATGTATTTTTAAAAACACAAAATTTAAAACAAAAATACGATTCAAGACGTTTAAGAATTAAAATCCTGTTATGGGTGTTATATAAAAAATAAGCCGATATCAAGTGTGATCACATTGTTTGGTCTTTAATTTAGAAGTCATAATTACAGACTGACGCAATTACAGATTAGTTTATGCCATAAATAAAAACTGAACTTTATTATCGTACTAGTTCAAACATTTTCCAAGAGTGAAATTTGAACTACTACCTATGGGAAATAATAAAGGTCTAGATAGAAGGATTTTCGTTGTGAAATAGAGCGTTGCATCGGTCATATATTTTTATATTCGAGAACAACTCGAAGCCAAACAAGTAAGGTAGAGATTTGTAGTTGTTCCCAATATGACCGATGTTTTTATGTTCGAATGAACCCGTAACTCGGTCAGCGTTGCCATTTTGGTCCGATCGGACCAAAATTGTTCCAAAAGATTTCTAATTTTTAAATTTCCATAAATTTGAAAAAATATTGTCGCGAGGCCAAAGATTTCATGTCCTTAAAATACGAATGCGAATTTTGCTTAGCATAGAGGACGTATTTCTCCGATATAAAGATTTTTTCCTTGTCAAAAAGTCAATAAACTTTTCAATGAAGCCCTTTTGTCTTCATAGCTAAGTGATTCGACTTAAAATTGGGTATCCGAACATGAAAGAAAATTTCATATACTAAAGTCAACTTGGCTTTAATACTTCTTAAGAAATCTACAAAATTAACGAAATCGTTGACGTTTTGTATCTTGAATACAAAACTAAAAAGCGTTTAAAACTAGAAGATGTTTATTTTAAAGACGTTTTTTACTTGAAACATAAAATAATTATCACTTGTAGCCGAGTCTGAATTTGGAAATTTAGACGTCTGTAATGGACTTTGATATCACATTAAGGAAATGCTGGAAACATTAATAAATTAAAATTTGTTTCCTAGAACCAAGTACGCAAAACTCAAATTTAAAAGCGAATTTTGACGTAAATATGTCCTTAATTGATTTTTCCGCTTCTTTGGCTCAGAATCATTAGTGTAATGACAAAATCTTTGGAACCGTGAATGATTTTTTCAGTGTGAGATTAGATACCATTTCAATCACACCGAAAGAATTCTCTTCGTTAATTTTACGAAGAATTCTTCATTAACCATTCTTCGTAAATTCTTCATTATAACAACGGAATGTTCATTCATTTTCGTAAATTTTGCAAAGAACATTTTACGAATATACACCCAAAAGGTGAACTCTCTACACTCAGAAAATTTAACGTCGTAACTACAAGTAAATTCCATAATATTGAGTAGTTCAAAATTTTACTCACAGTTAGTTAAATTAGCTATTGATGAACAAAATTAACTCAGTGGAAGTAAATTGAACTTACGGCCATTACCAGCGAAATGGTTAAGAACTCCCAATGAGTTCGTAAATGGACTGAAGCAAATATAATAATAGGTAATACGCAGCGTTACTGAACTTTTACTGTGCAATATTTCGAAGTCTAGTTGGACACGAAATTTCCATTTTTAGTATAAATAAACTAACGATGAATGTCAATTCTAACTACCGTTGAGTGAATCTACTTCTAGACGAAAGTTCGTCTCCGAAACATGTGCTCGTGTGGTGTTTCTAAAAATAGACATCCTTGACTATATGTGTTATTGAATACATGCAGCCAAGCAAGAAACAAATAACAAACAAAGTCACATTTGGTTGTTGATTAGCGTAAGAGCTAAGTGACCCAGTGGATAGTGTGTTTAGTTAGAAAACTGATGGTACGCGGTTCGATCCTCCGCCCGGACAAAAGGTAAAATTTCATAAAATGATAAAAATATAATCTAATAAATGATTCTAAAGTGTCTTCGAAACTGAAGGAAAAATAAAATTTCTTATAAAACGAAAACACTGAATTCCTTTATTATAGAAAGCTTATCATACATATGAATAACACTTGGCATAGAAATATATTTTAGTTCATTCGTACTAAGAAGTATTCAATTCTTTCAATACTTAAGGAAACACCCTTGTTAGAATATAGGAAATTTCCTATAATTCTTTTGTCTAACTGTAATCGATACCTGTCATCGATGTAATCGATGTGTTTGCGCGTGGGTTGTTTTTTTAGTTGGAATCGCGTTGTTATGGTATACGGAGAGATTGTTAAAAAATAATATAGTAAAATAATATAATAAAAAACAAAACAAAAAAATATAAAATGTTTGTTATTTTAAACTAGTGAGAAAAATGTTAGTTTTGTTGAAAATTGGTTTATAAAAAAGAAAACGCCAGCAGAATAACAACCCCTTCATTCGACTTCATTTTTGAAATGTTCAATTAACAGGTAATATTCAGTGACGCTAACCTTTTGTGAAAAAATTGGTTTAGGATTTTTTGTTTATATTTATAGGTATTGAAATTGTAAAAGGTGGACAAAATTGATAGGCAGCAACTTATTCAAAGTGAAAGGTACTAGAAGAAGAAAAAAAATGTTTTTAATATTTCAAATAAATATAATAAATTAATAAAACATGTCTTTTATTGAAGAAAAAATTGCTTACATAAATACATAAATTGTATTTAAAAACGAAGGTAAGCAGTTCTAAATTTGAAGTAAAAGGTTTACCACAAATATGTAAGATTTGTCCAAATGAATGAAAAAAGTTTAATAAAATCATTCCATATATGAATTCAATTCAGTTAAATTTTTTCATTCTGTAGTATAGTGGTACATAAATATAGGAAAATGTTAACTAATATATGGAATGCATTCTACCTAATTTCTACGAAAATCATATCGTTCAAACAGGAGAAAGTTTCCTTCACTCCAATACCTTTAACGACATTTTTCGTTCTTTTTACGAAGAAAATTCTTTCGGTGCACAGAAAAAAAATTCACGAAATTTTTTCCAATTAAAATTTTAATTGAGTTTTAAAAAATATTCAATAAAAAATTTAATTGAATCAACAAATTTTTTAATTGAAACAAAAATCAATCACAAAAATTGATAGTATCAATTAATTTTTTAATTGGATCAATTAATTTTTTAATTTTACCTTCAATTAATTTTTTAATTGATACTATCATTTCTGTGATTGAAGACATTTCAATTAAAAAATTAATTGGATCAATTAATTTCGTGATTGAATCAGAAATTTTTTTTTTTGTGTGCACAGAAAATCTAACGAAAATTTCGCGTTTTAGGTTTTGGGTCAGGTTTTATATCTTTCTGGACAATTTTAACCCCTATACTCGAATGTGCGCAATCCTAAGGTATATAAGAATATGGACCGATATAAACCACATTTTCCGCATGAAATTATGAGTGCAAAGCAACACTGCAGCAAATTGGATGAAAATTCGGAAATCTCTTGTATTCGCTCAAGAAGTAAAATCGGTAGAATGGTCTGCATAGGGCAATTCCAATATAAACCACATGCGTGACTTTTGTGGTCTTTAACGACCTCTAAATCGAAAGCTTAAGTCAAGTTTTTGTAAAATTGAATTTCGACTTATGATGTCAACTAAAATTGACTTTAAAATTCGACCGTTCAAAAGTTTTCTTTTGTCAAAGTTGAAAAGTCGACGCTTTGATTCCTATGGTTTAACTGAATTGGGTCCAAAACAAAATTTCGTTGTGGCAACGAGTTACTCGTTCCCATTTGTGTTGTATGAAGCAGCCAATCAAACAACTTCAGTCTTCGGGATTAAACACAACGAGTCAAATTTGAACAGAGTGAATGAATCGAGGATTTCGAGCAGTGATGCCAATTTGGTGCTTTTAGCACCAAATTTAGTGCTTTTTGATTTCCAGAAAGCACCAAATTGCCTTTTTAGTGCCTTTTCAAAAAAAAGCACCAACTTGGTGTTTTCTGGCATTTTCATTTAGTGCTTTTGGTGCTTTTTTTAATTTGAACAGTATTAAGTTTAATTGACGATATCTTTTCATACAAAAAATCGGATTCGACTTTCAAAAACTTAAACTCAACTACATTGCCACATGTAAAATTTGATTGTTATTAAGGTGGTATAGATTCTTTTTTAATCAATATTGGTATTTCGGGTATTGTTTAGAACCACTTTGGCGCAGGCATACTTATACTCATACCTGGTAATAGGAATTTTTCCGAATTTCTGAACTTCATAAAGATGTAATTAAAAACGTTTGTATTAAATTAACAAAAGCACTCATAACTAAAATAAATGTTAATATTTCCAAATTCCCAAAAAAATGTTTTTCTCCTCTAAAAAAATATTTTGAAATTTGAAAGACATTACTGACCAGAATGAATTGGATGAAAGCATTCAAAGTGATCAAGGTGTACACTGGAATAGAGGTTAATAATTTCATAAGATAAGATTACAAATGCATCTAAAATACATCATAGGAAGTATTTTTTTTTTGTTTTTAGTAGAGCATTGAAATTTAGTTGGCTTTAGTAGTTTTTTTGGTGGGAGGTGGTGTGTTAGAATTTATAATACAGTTTTGGTGCTTTGTGCCTTCCGGGAGTTGGCATCACGGATTTCGAGTGTTTTTTGCTCTCACATAGTAACAACAACAAAAACTTTTATATGTATTGTACACCCAGAAGAACAATTTAGTTACTTTTAGAAAAAATATATTAATTTTAGAAAATTTTAACTAAACTGTATTAGAAACGCGGATGTCACGCCCATTTCACAAAACTAAGTAAATAATTTCCGATAAATTCAAGAAACTTTATTCGACATAATTCATTTTTTTCACTTGTTAAAGAAAATTTCGTAGTTTGAAGGAAAAAATTGGAGTTAAAAATTGCAAAAATGTCTTTATTACCATACGAAGTTCAAGATGTGCTCATTACTGGTAAAATTTACAAATTTTAAAAAATTCTGAACTATTTTGTAGGAGACCCCAATTTAGTTAATCTTTTTGCTTCATTTGTGTATACTATTTTCCTCTATTTTAGTTATTTTAACTAACGTACGCAAAAAATTATTAACGTCATGGAAACTTTCCTAAAACGTAAAAATTCCATGAACTTAAATTGAATTAAATCTGCTTTAGTGAAATATAGGGTTCACTTTTTTTTCAGTGTATGGTCATAAAATCTAGTGATTGTAAAAAAATAATATAAAAGTCGGCAAAATATAAATAAAATATTTGTTTTTCATAAATTAGTGAGTAAATTTTCAGTTTTTATTAGAAAATTATTGAAAATCAGTAACAAAACAATATAAATATATCAACGTTTGTGATGGTGTATAAAGGTGGGTGGGTATTAAGTTCGAGTTTAGCCGCTAAAATCGTAATTTTTTCACGATTACTTTTCTTTAATAATCCATTTTAAGGAATACAAACTTTGTGAAAATTTGCTTTGGGCTATTCCCCATCAAGTTATTATGAAATGTGCAAAAAATGTGTATAATTTTATGCATTTTTTTACTGATTTAGTTTTTACTTTAGTGAAAAAATGGCGATTTTAGCGGCTAAACTCGAACTTAATACTCACCTTAAAGGAAGAATGAACAAGAAAAGACAAGCAAAATAACATTCCCTTCATTTGTCTTCATTTTGGAATCTTCAATTATCAGGTAACATTCAACATTGGTTTATGATGTCCTTATATTTGTACACTCAAAAAAATGAACTCTCTATTTCACTAAAGCCAATTTAACTTTATTTTAGTTCATGGAATTTTATGTTTGTAGAAAGTTTCCTTTACAATAAAAATGTTTTAATGTACGCAAAACATTTTTATTGTTAAATTAACTAAAAAACGGAAAAAATTATACACAAATTAAGCATAAAGATTTACTAAATTCGTATTTCTCACAAAGTAGTTCATTATTTCTTTAAACTTGTAATTTTTACTACAAATGCGTTCATCATGAACTTCGTATGTCACTAAAGACCTTGCAATTTTGAACTCCAATTTTTTCCTTCAAACTACAAAATATTCTTTAACAAGTGAAAAAATGTCAAAAGCATAATTATCAAAAATCCAGAAACTTCCTTCCTTTTGAACGCTTCATAGAGTACAGACGTAATAAAAGTGATCAATACACAAAATATCACATAAAAGTAAATCCATAAAAGTTCAAATTAATTGAGAAATTTCTGTGTAATCAACGCAGCAGTACTCTACAGAAATTCTTTAATCAGTGTTTTTATTAACAAAAAGGTAATACGCCAATGTATTTTTGTGAAATTCTGTGAAAATCGGAAAATTTGAGATTTGTAAAATCTCATACATTTTGTATTTAATTTTTTCCATAGAAAATTGGATATTACCAAAGGCCAAAAGATCCAGTCCAAGTGCCACGTAAATTATTTTGTGTTGTGATGGAAGAATTTTGCAAAGCAATATAAAAAGATTTTGCAGTTGCCTCATTGTGGTCAAGCACATTTTTTCTCTTCACCCTCCTCCTGATTGCCAAATTCCAAGAAGCCTACGGTGTTCTACAGGCAGAGAGGAGGGAAGGCTATTTTTTTTTTTTTTTGCAATTGTTGAAAGAAAACCCATCAATCATAGTTTGACCAATTTCTGCACTCGATATAAATTGCCATGATGTAAGAAGTTATGCCGTACAAAATTCAGAAATATCTCCATGAGAAAAAGTCAAATTATTCATTATCATCAAAAAAAAAATAAAATAAAAATTTCTTAAGTTATATATTAATTTTTGCACGATTATATTGTTTGCTTAAAAAAAACTAATTTAATTATTTTTTGATAAGGCAATTCGATTTCATAAAGAGTGAAACCAGCTCCATTTGAAATGCAATAGTTTTTAAGAACCACCCTAATACATTTCATTCTCAACAAAAATCATCAAAAAACTCCATTCATAAGTGCATTGAAATGCTCAGTAAGGCAATCGATCGTATTAATGATCATTAACCGCATACCAAACCTGCGCATCATCGAACATCTACGTTGCAACATAAAATAATCACCTCCCCCGCATCAAACATTCCTGAAGGCCTTCATCGAATATTTGCATCAAAGACAATAAACTCTAGGAACACCCAAAGAAAAGTAGACTTCTAAAATCAATTTTCAAATTCTTATTTCTAGCCTGAATCCGCACTTAAAATTTTAAGTACGCAAATACTAAGTTATACTCATATTAAATACAAAGTGCGCTTATTTGTGCAATTCAAGTGCTTAAAGTTTGATTTAAGCTTGTTTTGAGTTTCTGTGAGAGTTAGCTAATGAGAGCGCAAAATAAAGATTGCTCTCTTCGACACTCTCATAGATTTTCAACCCCCGACTATGTTTTTTTTTCTTACATACAGAGAATTTTCAATTTAATGTTTGGCTTTTAGTGTTAGTGTTGTTGTTTGGCTTGCATTTCGTCTGCTATCTTAAGCCGACTACGCATTAAAATAAGAAAACTTTAACTTGATATTCCTTTATGAGTCATGTCAAATCAGAATACAGAATATATACAGGTTATCGGTTTATTGTTCGCATGTATGCATGAAACATTGTGAGTGTGTATGTGTGTGTTTGATTTCGATCTTGTGTTTTTTAGCTTCGCTTGCATTTTGTTTGCCAAATTCGTTTACACGCAAAGAAAAAAAACGTTTGGAAAACGTGTACCGAAAACGTTTTTCTTTTGTTAGAGTTTTTTGAATTGCTTCGAAAATTTTAAACTTTTATCACCAAAAAAATTCGTTTGTTACAAAATTTTTATTTTTTCAATAAAAAAAGTTATTTTTGAAACAACAACACAGTCCATTTCGTTTATATCAAACACTGTTCTTTTCCGACTTTAGGTCTTTAATAAGACACAGTTTACAGTTCAAAATTTAATATACTACAATGTAATGTTGAACATTTTTTCGGAATCTTCCGAACATATCTGGAATATATGTAAAAAAAAAACAAAAAAAAAACTTTGGTCGAAGCGGGGATCGAACCCACGACCCTTGGCATGCAAGTCGGACGTAGCAACCACTGCTCCACGGTGCCAAACTAAATGTTTGTTTCTGTTAAATAAACTTTGTTTATTCGATTCGTGGGTGCCGCAAGCTATGCTATATAAATATAACTTATATGGATATTTATCTATTGATGACCATAACAGGTACATAGCTCAGTGGTTAGTGTGTTGGCTTACAAAGTGCATGGTCCACGGTTCGATTCTCCGTCCAGGCGAAAGGTAAAAAAATTTTAAAAATTTATAGAGTCGTATAATTTCTTCTACATTGTTGGTATTACAGAAAAAGTTGCTAAGAACTAAAAAACTTCGTGGAAGTGAGAAAGATGTGAGGGAAAATGCAATTAGCCAGAAAAAAAATTTTTTGAGTTAGTCTTTATGAAATTGTTTTTACATCCTGGAAAAGAATAAACGTTTATCCCAAAAAGTATATACTTTTCTTCCAAATGCACTTCATTTCAACGAAAAGCAAGTGAGAAACGAACTTTGTTTGTCTAAAATTTCGTTTGGGAGGAAAGAATTATTTTTTTGCGTGTAGTATTATTGTGTGCTTTGACCATAATTGACAGTAAACTATTTATTGTCTCGTCAAAAGAAAGTGAGAAGGAAGATAAATTAATAAATATTTAAAAAATGGAAGTACATACAATATTTAAATGGTAAGTAATATTAAAGTTTATTATTTATATATTCCATGCATTTTATATTTTTCAGTTTTAAAGGAGCGTCAATGGCTCGGGTCGACCCTTGGTCCCTTGTCATTGAGCTGAACATGGAATCGGGCAGCACTCAGTGATAAGAGAGAAGTTCACCACTGTGGTATCACAATGGACTGAATAGTCTAAGTGAGCCTGATACATCGGGCTGCCACATAACCTAACCTAACCTAACCTTGGGTCGACCTATGTGTAAGTAGAGGCAAACTGACTATTTAATGCAACAAGACCTCGAAAAGTTGAATTCCGCTGAGTTGCTTGCTTCATGGTCCAAATTTTCTGCCGACTTGGTAAATTAAAATACATATATGTCTTTATATTTTGCATTCTATTATTTATTTTTTATATTTCTATTATTTGTTATATATTTGTTTTTATTAAAAAATGTCTTTTGTACTTGAATCATTTACAGATATTATAAATATATGTATTTACTTTTTCACCTAGGTGTATTATATGTATTATGTATTGTCCCATTTTACGTCATTTTCTTTCCGTTACAAAAGTATGTATTGATATTAACAAATAATAATAATAAATATTTTTTAAAAATATATGAACCAATGTTTATTTTATGGGTACATGGTTAGTAAAAATCACACTAAAATCAAGCGCATATAAAATAACATCGAATACGGTTCGGGATTAAATCAAGCATAGTGGGATTATATTCAAGAATAAAAACGATCGATCCAAGCCTTAATTCCGCTTAAAACAAGTTCGTTTTGGCTCAAGTTAAGCGCTAATTGGGTTTAATATAAGCTTAAATGCGGATTGAATCAAGTACAGATTATGATTAAATAGAGCTCCATTAAGCTTGAATCACCACCGTGGTGCAATGGTAAGCATGCCCGCCTTGCATACACAAGGTCGTGGTTTCGATTCCTGCTACGACCGAACACCAAAAAGTTTTTCAGCGGTGGATTATCCCACCTCAGTAATGCTGGTGACATTTCTGAGGGTTTCAAAGCTTCTCCAAGTGGTGTCACTGGAATGTGGAACGCCGTTCGGACTCGGCTATAAAAAAGGAGGTCCCTTGTCATTGAGCTTAACATGGAATCGGGCAGCACTCAGTGATAAGAGAAAAGTTCACCACTGTGGTATCACAATGGACTGAATAGTCTAAGTGAGCCTGATACATCGGGCTGCCACATAACCTAACCTAACCTAAGAATAAAGCACTTTCCGTACTTAAAAGAAGCACAAACGCGATTGAAAATTTCTAAAATGAAGAAATCCGTACTTAATATTTTCGGGATTGAATTAAGAACTTCGCACTTGTATTTAGAAAAACCGTACTTACCGCTACGGCGGTGTCAAAAGTACGGTAAGTGACCACTTCTTTAAGTTAAAATGAACTCATTGCGAAGAAAGTTGAACTTAGTATAGCGCCAAAGACATTTTTATTTGTTTGAACGATGTGCTTTTCGTAGAATGCATTCCATATATTAGTTAACATTTTCCTATTTTTATGTACCACTATACTATAGAATGAAAAAATTTAACTGAATTGAATTCATATATGGAACGATTTTATTAAACTTTTTTCATTCATTTGGACAAATCTTACATATTTGTGGTAAACTTTTTACTTCAAATTTAGAACTGCTTACCTTCATTTTTAAATACAATTTTATGTATTTATATAAGCAATTTTTTCTTCAATAAAAGATATGTTTTATTGATATATTAAATATATTTATTTAGAATCAACAGCATCGACTGGCCTTGAAATATTAAAACATTAATTTTTTTTCTTCTCTAGTACCTTTCACTTTGAATAAGTTGCTGCCTAGCAATTTTGTCCACCTTTTACAATTTCAATCCCTACAAATATAAACAAAAAAATCCTAAACAAATTTTTTCACAAAAGGTTAGCGTCACTGAATATTACCTGATAATTGAAGATTCCAAAATGAAGTTGAATGAAGGGGTTGTTGTTCTGCTGGTGTTTTCTTTTTTATAAACCAATTTGCAAAAAACGAACATTTTTCTCACTAATTTAAAATAACGAATAAAAGTGCGTGAAATTGTTAAAGGGTGGTTAAATTGTAATGGCCGATGTTGAATGTGAACCACACCTAAACGCCAAGTTTTTTCCGAATTTTATTTGACATTTCTCTATTTCAGACTTACTCAATTTGAACCATGGAGAGATAAACAATCCAGCAACATGTTAAAGTTATCCAGACTTATTATGAAAATGGGCGTTCAAATCAAAATGCATATCGTGCACCTTCATTTTCAGTGATGAGGCACAGTTTCACCTCAGTGGATTCGTCAATAAACAGAATTGCCGCATTTGGGCGAATGAGAATCCAAGAGTGATTGTCGAAAAACCAATGCACCCACAAAGAGTGACTGTTTGGTGCGGTTTTATTTATTTTATTTATTTATTTATTTATTTGACTAACCTATGCACAAGAATTATATCTTATATAAAGCATGTTTTATAGAAATTTTCGCAGTTACATATAGAATACGAGTTACAGTTTATGGGCTGGCGGCATCATGGGGCCGTATTTTTTCCAAAATGAGGCCGGTCCAGCAGTTACTGTGAATGGTGTTCGCTATCGTGAGATGATAACGAACTTTTTATGGCCCGAATTGGAAGATATGGATGTGGACGATATGTGCTTTTAAGTAGGACGGTGCCACTTGCCACACAGCTAACGAAACAATGGCTCTTTTGCGCAACAAATTCAATGGCCGTGTTATCTCACGTAATGGTGATGTCAATTGGCCGCCAAGATCATGTGATTTGACACCGTTAGACTTTTTTCTTTGGGGTTATTTGAAAGAAAAGGTGTACGTCGATAAGCCAGCAACAATTCAAGAGCAAAAGGATGGGATAAATCAACATCGGCCCTTGAAATTTTAACCACCCTTTAATATCATGGGCATCTCAAATGATCGAGTCCATTTAATTTTGCATGAAGAACTACAGATGAAAAAGCTTTCTGCAAGATGGGTGCCGCATTTGTTAACAGTCGATCAAAAACGCTTAAGAATGAACATTTCTCAAGCTTGTTGGGATCGTTTAAAGCGAAATAAAATGCATTCTAAGCGTCGGTTCATAACTGTTGATGAGACATGGATCCACCACTATACTCCAGAGACAAAAGAACTATCCAAAGAATGGACTGAAGCTGGAGGAAGTGCCCCAAAGAAGGCAAAAACAATTCAATCGGCTGGTAAGGTTATGGCAACGGATTTTTGGGACTTCAAAGGTATTTTATTGATTGACTCTCTGCAAAAGGGTAAACAATACATTCAGAGTACTATTGCAACATTTTGGATCAATTAAATGTACAAATTCGAGAAAAACGTCCTGGCTTGAAACACAAAAAAATAATTTTTCATCAAGACAACGCACCAGCGCACAAGAGTGTTTTAACAATGGCTAAAATCAACTAATTAAAGTACGCGTTGCTTGACCACCCACCTTATTCTCCTGATTTAGCTCCCAGTGACTTTTACTTGTTCCCAAATCTAAAAAAAATCCTTGCTGGCAAGCGTTTTACCTCAAATGAAGATGTAAACCACTATTTTGAAGACCTTGAGGAAAACTATTTTAATCAAGGGATAGAATTGATAGAAGCGTTGGACTAAGTGTATTGAAGTCTCAGGAGATTATATTGAAAAATAAAAATATTTTTGAAAAACTAACCATTCTCTTTCCTTGATAGGCTAAGAAGTTTCCGAACCGCCCTCGTAGAAGGTGCTTCTGTATATATTGAGAACTTAAAGAATTGCCTACAAATCGATACAAATTCACTTTTAGCAGAGACACTTGTAATGAAAAACCTTTTAAAAAACCGGACTAAAAACGATAAAATTGGCATGTGTACTAAGTCTGCCGATTAGCTCCGCTGGATATGAGAGCTATGCGTAGAGTAAAAACCAGGTTGAGGTTAACTACACAGAAAACAATATGACCAAAATATTTCCAATTAAAAAGTTAATTGAAGTTGAAAATTTTTCAATTAATAAATTAATTGACCAATTGACTTTTAAATTAAGAGAGAAACATTAAGTTAATTAAGTAAATGATTGAAAATTTAAACATTTTTAATAAAAAAATTAACTGATACAATTATCTTTTTAATCAAATGCAGAAGACGATGTCAGTTAAAAAAGTTATGAACATTTTTTAAATTTTTAATTAAAAATGTATTTCAAACAATCAATTGTTATTCCAAATAAAAACTCAAAGCAAATTCAGAAAGTAATTGAAAATAGTTACCTTTTTTATTAAAAAAATTAATTGAGTTTTGCAATCAACATCAATTAAATGTTTAATTGAATCAATTAAAAAATTAATTGAAATTTTCTAATGAAATAAATTAATTTTTTAATCAAGAATTTTTTCTATGTCCAATTTAAACTGTGATTGAAATTATCAATTTCGTGATTGAAGACATTTAATTAAATTAAATTTAATTTTCAATTAAAAACATTAATTGGATTTACGATTTCTAGTCCTTTTTTAAAACACACATTTTAGATAAAATTTAAAAATCATACGTTTGTTGTCTTGAATTAACAATAAATTACAAACAATATTTAGCAATGCATTTATTTTTTGTTACAATAAATCATGGTAAGTTGCTATTTGAATATTTATAGCTGTGTTGTGGAATCGGCAATCATGAAATTAATTGAATTGAATAACTATCACTGTAGTCGGAAAAACTCTGAACATTGAGGGTGTAAGAATAATGTCAGATGTACAAACCACGTTGGTATAAATTTAACGAAACGACTTTTCGACCAGTAATTCCCAATACACACAATTTCCAGATTCAATCACGATAAAAATTGTTTCAATTAATTTTTGGTAATCTAAACAATATCATGCAACAGTTATCAAATCTAATTATGAACATCGCCTCCAAGTTAACGCACTTGTAAAAATGGAGCATCTTAAGATAGTATTTTGGAATGCAAATGGTCTTGCTCAACATACCCTAGAAATAAAAAAGTTTCTTATATGTAATCAAATTGATATTTTTCTAATATCAGAGACACATTTCACGCAAAAACATCATTTTTACATTCCAAAATATCAATTTTATTATGTCAATCACCCATCGGGAAATGCCCGTGGTGGATCTGCAATACTTATAAAAGAGACATTGAAACATCACCAGGAATTCATTACTGCACAGCAGAAGTACAGGCAGCAAATGTTATTGTGGAAACTCTGAGAGGTCCTTTAACTGTGTCAGCAATATAGCCCTCCTAGACATAACATAAAAAAGATGAATATGTTAATTTCTTCAGAACTCTACGGGGACTATAATGCTAAGCACACCACATGGGGTTCACGCCTCACGACGCCAAAAGGGAGGCAGCTTTACTTAGCTATAAAAGATGTCAATCTAAGAGTCATATCACCAAATTCCCCTACTTACTGACCCACTGATTTAAACAAAACCCCTGATCTTATAGATTTCTGTATTTCAATTGATATGCCAATGAATTCTGAAAAATGTATTACCAGTCATGATTTATCGTCCGATCATTCACCAGTCCACCTAACTTTACACTCACAGCATATCCCTCAGGAACAAACATGTAAGCTCCATAATAAAAAAAACTAACTGGCATTATTTTAGATACCTGATCACTAACGCATTAAACCAGAAACTGAATATGATATTACTAAAAGTGTAGAACACTTAGTAGAGGTAATTCAGAAAGCTGCATGGAATTCAACTCCAAAAAAAAGTTTTGACAATCCTCCAACAGCTTCCAATTTAGTGAAGAGTAGATTAATCGAAAAAAAGCCAAAAAAAGGTGGCAAACAATTAAGTCACCAGAGGACAAACGTAAACTCAATAAAGCTACATCCGAGCTTCAAAAGATACTCAAAAGTTAAAAAGAGCAAGAGGTAGGTTAGGTTAGGTTAGGTTATGTGGCAGCCCGATGTGTCAGGCTCACTTAGACTATTCAGTCCATTGTGATACCACAGTGGTGAACTTTTCTCTTATCACTGAGTGCTGCCCGATTCCATGTTAAGCTCAATGACAAGGGACCTCCTTTTTTATAGCCGAGTCCGAACGGCGTTCCACATTCCAGTGAAACCACTTGGAGAAGCTTTGAAACCCTCAGAAATGTCACCAGCATTACTGAGGTGAGATAATCCACCGCTGAAAAACTTTTTTGTGTTCGGTCGTAGCAGGAATCGAACCCACGACCTTGTGTATGCAAGGCGGGCATGCTAACCATTGCACCACGGTGGCTCCCATTGCAAGAGGTAGAGAGAGAAATTTTGAAATTAGGTCCAACAATACACACTGATTACTCTTTGTGGAAAATTACAAAGAAGATAAAATCTCAATCAAAAATCAATAATCCCATTCGAAAATCTGATAATTCGTGGACAAAGAGTAATAAAGAAAAAGCATCTACATTCGCCAAACACTTATACGATGTTTTCACACCTCACAATGATGATGAAACGCTACAGTATATTAACACATTTTTGAACCAACCTTATCAGCTTGACTTGCCAATTAAAAAATTTACAAAAACTGAAGTAATTGAAGCACTAAAATCTTTGAAAACTGCAAAAGCTCCTGGATATGATTTAATAACCCCTAAAATACTAAAGGAACTGCCAAAAGAAGGCACGGATTGCATCATCTTTATATTTAATGCTTGCTTATCCCGCAACTTTATTCCACCCCAATGGAAAGTAGCGCAAATCACTATGATACTAAAACCTGGAAAACCAGCTGACCAAGTTAAATCATATCGACCCATCAGCTTACTTCCTATACTTTCTAAAGTCTTGGAATCTCTTTTTTTGAAGAGGCTAATGCCTCTTATTTAGGCAAAAAACCTCATACCAAATCACCAATTCGGATTTAGAAAGAATTATGGAACTATTGAACAAATACATCGTTTAGTAGAAACAATTCACTCTGCATTCGAAAACAAACAATATTGCACCTCGGCATTCTTAGATATTTCACAAGCTTTTGACAAAGTGTGGCATGACGGTTTACTATACAAGCTCAAAAAACTACTGCCAATAAACTACTATTTATTTATAAAATCATAGCTCCAAAGCAGGATGTTCTATGTCCGTGAAGGGAATGACATTAGCAGTACAAAAATTATAAGAGCTGGCGTGCCCCAAGGCAGTGTTATGGGGCCAATTCTGTATATACTCTTTACATCTGACCTTCCTCAATCGAAAACTGCAGTTATTGGAACGTTTGCTGATGATACAGCAGTACTAGCAGTCCACAAAAATGCTAACAAAGCAAGCGACTTGCTACAAAACTATTTGAATGAACTGTGTAGCTGGTTAAAATTGTGGCGCATAAAAGCAAATGAATCCAAATCGACCCATATTACTTTTACTCTTAAACAAGGGAGCTGTCCCTCAGTACAGATGAACCAAATAGTACTTCCGCAAGAAACTGAGGCAAAGTACCTGGGTTTGCATCTTGATAATAAACTAAATTGGAAACACCACATTAAAATTAAGAGAAAAGCTGTCGACTTGCAATTGAACAAAATGAATTACCTGATTGGGTCTAATTCTAAATTGTCCCTTGACAATAAATTGCTCATTTACAAATGCATAATCAAACCTATTTGGACATACGGCATCCAACTGTGGGGAACAGCTTCCAATACAACAATCAAAATACTACAACAATTCCAATCAAAAACATTGCGTAAAATCGCTAGGCCACCATAGTATATAACGAACACACGTCTGCACAAGGAGTTGAATATTAAAACTATCCAGGAAGAAATACTATCACATCTGAACATCTACAAATTAAGAATCGAAGCTCACCCGAATCCACTAGCATCAGAATTGATGGCAAACCGGGAGACATTAAGAGGCTAAATAGGAGAGCACCACAAGACTTAATATTAACCAAAATTTATAATATTCATAATATGAATGGGTTCACCACTGGGTGAGCACCATGAATATAGAAAAGGAAATAACAAACACTAAGAATAATGTAAATATCGAATTAAGATAGAAGGCATTAATAAATATGAATTAAAAAAATAATTAATTGAAATTGCTTCAATAACGAAAATGATGATATTTTGTCCAGTGTACTCTTTTTAGAGTTGTGACAGTAAAATGAAAACAGGGGGAAACAGTGAAAAATTAAACAGTAAGATATATAAAAACAAAGTTTAGTTCCCCTTTATTAATAAGTAGTCCAAGAGGAGTTGACGGATATTTTCGAAAATAAAAGCGGGCATTGAGTTATTTCTCATTTTGGCGGCAAAACTCGAATCGGTAAAACCAGAATAACATTAGAACTCTTTTCGGCAAATTGTATTATAACTTGGTGGGGAATGATCCAAAGCAACAAGTGGGCGCCGCAAGCTATGGTATACAAATGTAACTTATAACGATAATTATCTATTGATGACCATAACAGCTACGTAGCCCAGTGGATAGTGTGCTGGCTTACAAACTGTGTGGCCCGCTGTTCGAATCCCCGTCCAGCAAAAGCTAAAATTTAAAAAATTATAAAATTGAATAATTTCTTCTACAATGTTTGTATTACAGAAAAAGGTGCTAAGAACTAAAAAAAATCGTGGAAGTAAGAAAGATGTGAGGGAATATACAATTAGGCAGAAATAAATGTTTGAGCACAATCTTCTTTTGGAGAAAATTCTTCTAAGCATATAATATTTTTGGGCTCAAAATGCTTCCACACATATTATATGTTCACATAATAACATATAGTTTTTTGGAAGGCAACATTATTGACTTTCAATGGAAAAATACAAAATGTTTGAAACTTAGACTACCCAAACATATTATATATTGGAAGAAATCAAATATATAAATGTTTGGGCAATACCCAAAAATGTACATGCTTGAGGCAAAATGTGTTTGGAAGTATATGTTACAAAATCGATTTTTTTTTGAGGGTGTATTTAATTGATGTTGATCGCAAAGCTCAATTATATTTTTAATTGAGGCATTTAATTATTTATGTATGATTATTTCACCTTTTGATGAAATATTTTCTTGTCATTTCACAAAAGTTTATATCATTTGGCAATTTATTATGTATTTTCCGATTATAATTTTTGTTGAATTTTTATTTGGATTTGCAGTTAATCAGTGCCATTGTTATCATCAAATCTATTTGCCATTTAGTTTGAAGAGACAAAGAAGTAATATTGCATAAAATTTTAATTTTTTTTTATTTTGTTTTTAGACAAACACCCTGGACCGAGTACTGGGCGACCCGGTATTGATTATCCGATCTACTCAGAAATACCACAAACTTCGTTCGATTGTTCAAAACAACGATACAAAGGCTTTTTTGGCGATCCAGAAACCAACTGCCAAGTTTGGCATTATTGTGACTTAAATGGAGGCAAGGCTTCATTTTTATGCCCTAATGGAACAATTTTCAGCCAGGTAAGCAATTGGACAAGCCTATTCGAAGTACTCGATGTTCTAGTGAAGGCAATACTCACAACGAATACTTCGGTTAATGAATGGAACAAAAACATTGTAAAGCGATTACAATTGTCATTCAAAAAGAATCGTTATGCATTTCTTTTCAAAGACGAAACTTCGTATACCACACGAAGTAACTATCAATAGAAAAAACACAATCGTCGATCAATTAATTTCAAATAGCATATTCTTATAATTTAGAGATCGAAATATCTTCATCTACACAGCAATGAAAATAGGACACACATGGAATTAGAATTCCGATTACGATCCAATAGATCAGAACATTTTTTGCATTTGCTGCATTGGGTTATATTGTTTATTTCACAATTTGCAAGGTTTGTATTTTACTCGTTTGGGAAATGGACAATTAAGTTACTACTTGAATTGTGTGGTATGTGCTTGAAGTAGCTGCTTGTGTATTCGTTGCAGAGGTTTGGACTGTATTAAAGGTAGATAGGCTGCATTCTATATTTGCCTAAAAAATTTCTTGCGGGTCGAGGAAAAGCCTCTCTGTTTTTAAGAAGCGTAGTCCCACTCTGTTTTCAAAGCTAAGTCGGAACGTCATAGTACAGTAGTGTTATGGCCAACACATTGCATCTGAAGTCTAGCTTGTAGTGGATTTATCCAAAATCTTATTTATGTCTTGTAAAACTATGTTTTAGTACAACCATAGGTGCACAGTGTATTTAGAATATGTCCTGTATTTGCTAAAAATTCTGAACATTTCTCAATTTGGAGACATTGTGCACAGGTATGGTTGAGGGCAATTTAATAGAGCTTGAACTTTTGTTTGTTCAACATGAGCTCTTCCTTTCAAAAGCAATATTATGAAGAAGTTGAAAGTAGGGTCTTAGCGACACCAATGGTATGTCGTTTATGGGTTTGGTTAGGCACAGTAAAATAAAAATGAAAAGAAATTAGAAGCAGGAAATAATTTCGACCAAGAGGGAACACATAAAATGTAATTTAGTGCCCAAAATTCACATTTTTTCAATAAAAATCGACTACCGATTAATCAATTTTAGAGATTATAAAAATTTAATTTGCATTACTTTCCAGAAAAATCAATAATCAAAAAAGTCAATTAGTCGATTATTTGAACAGTCGATTTTCAACCTTTGCATCCCAACAAGATCAGGCGAAATATAAGGACTATATGGATGTAGATAAAAATTGAAAGCAACAGTTTGGGATTGCACTACATCCGAAACTCATATTCGCACATTTTTTAAATCATTTAAAACTGTTTTATTTTATAGATTGCACTGACCTGTGATTGGTGGTTTAATGTTAAATGTGCTACAACGGCTCAATTGTACGTACTGAATGAACGATTGTACAAATACATTCTACCTTTCACGCCGAAATTTCCGGAGGACTATAGCGGGCCAATAGTAGACAAGTACGAAATATTTTTGTTTGTTTAATTCGGCTTTTGACATTCTGAAATTATTTTCTCCTTTCACAGATACTTGGCTTTGAAATTTCAGGAAATGGAGGAGAAAATGAGGCTTGAGAAAAAGAAAACATTGGAAAAGGACAGCGACGGTCCCGAACTCTCGAAGCAAACAATAACAGACGACAATCATGAAGAGAATCATTTACACGAAACAACAATCGCAAATGATCTGAACCACGCTTCTGCGGAATCTGCACCACAGAAACATGAATCAATTAACTCACAAGTCAGCGAACAAAGCTCTGAGCGAAATTTGCTTATCGATGATGAGGTGGATGATATTTCACAAAGAGGATCAATTGACACATATGAAACAACAACTGCAGCCAGTGACACGTCGAAGGAAGTTCCACTTAGTATAAGGCCAATCATTGTGTCATCAACTGTGGAACCCGATTACGACGAGGAGGAGCAGCAGGATGATCATGACGATATTAAAAGAAATGACGAGGAAGCCATAACTAACAAAATTGAAGTTGAATCTACTAAAAATCCAAGGGATGAGATAGAAAAAAATGTTGCAACAATTACAAACTCCAAGCCAGAACATATGAAAATAACAGTGGAGAAAGTAAACGTTATTGAAATAAAACCAGATGGGGCGACAGGCCATTTAATACGAGAAATGATAATGCAAAGCGAAAAGAAATAATTATTAAACAAACTAACGAAATAGAATATATGTCCTCCCAATGGGAAATTAGTTACTGTGGCAGACTGATAACTAAAATACTATAAAACAAAAAGTTTAGTGGCACTTACCACGCATGCTTCAAAAGATAATAGAGTATGATTGTACACTGACAGTTGAAACAAAGATAACTTAATTTTTACTAAATTCTTTTGATCAAATGTTATTAAAATGATTTTTGGATTTTTTAATTTCCTCTTTAAGTTTTTATTATATACAAATGCATCGGGAACAAGAAAGAAATGTACATTAAGCTAAACATCATCTAATACAGTCGGTCATAACGAACTACCGATTAAGAATTTATGGTTATAGCGAACAATATTTGTAGCTTTATCACATTTTCATTAAATTTGCCATGTTTATAACGAATAACATGGAAAATGAAATAAGTTAATTAAAACCGCGACCGACAGCATAAATTTTAAATACATTTATAATTTTTATACCCTTCACCACTACTGTGGTACAGGGTATAATAAGTTTGTGCATTTGTATGTAAAGCCAAGAAGGAGTAATCATAGACCAACCTTTTAGTATACGGATCGGCTTAGAATTAAATTCTGAGTCGATTTAGCGATGTCTGTCTGCCTGTCTGTCTGTCTGTCCGTCTGTCTGTCTGTCTGTCTGTCTGTTGGTGTATTTTTGTGTGCAAAGTACAGCTCGCAGTTTTAGTCCAATTGTCCTAAAATTTGGTATATGGTCCTGTTTCGGCTCAAAGACGATCCCTATTAATTTTGGAAAAATCGGTTCAGATTTAGATATAGCTGCCATATATATTTTTCACCGATCTGGTCATAATTGGCGTGTATATCAACCGATCTTCCTCAAATTCCGTACATCCAAATATTTTATGAGTCTCGAAAAAATTGCAAAATATCAGCCAAATCGGTTCAGATTTAGATATAGCTCCCATATATAGCTTTCGCCCGATTTACACTCATTTGCTCACAGAGGCCAATTTTTTGCTCCGATTTAGTTGAAATTTTGCATAGGGTGTAGAAATAGCATTATAACTATGCGTGCCAAATTTGGTTGACATCGGTTCAGATTTAGATATAGCTCCCATATATATGTTTTTCTGATTTCGACAAAAATAGTCAAAATACCAACATTTTCCTTGTTAAATCGCCACTGCTTAGTCGAAAAGTTGTAAAAATGACTCTAATTTTCCTAAACTTCTAATACATATATATCGAGCGATAAATCATAAACTTTTGCGAAGTTTCCTTAAAATTGCTTCAGATTTAAATGTTTCGCACATTTTTTTACTAAAATTGTGTTCCACCCTAGTGCATTAGCCAACTTAAATTTTGAGTCTATAGATTTTGTAGAAGTCTATCAAATTCTGGCCAAATCGAGTGATATTTAAATGTATGTATTTGGGACAAACCTTTATATATAGCACCCAACACATTTGACGGATGTGATATGGTATCGAAAATTTAGATCTACAAAGTGGTGCAGGGTATAATATAGTCGGCCCCGCCCGACTTTAGACTTTCCTTACTTGTTTTTTTTTTAATTTTGCTGAAAAAAATTTGTTTTAGTAAATAGTTTATAGAGATGTGCGCGAGATCTGAAAATTTTGTGACACGCGTTAATCACATGAAACTCAATTTAAATCTCGTGAATGTGTATGAGTGGCACTAAACAACTATGTCGTGTGTGAGCATGAATGAAACCCGAATTTTGTTCGTGAACTTGCTTGAGTAAAATTTCTTCAAAAGCACTACTAAATGTAAGTTCACGATAAAATTTACACTGCCGATAAAATATAGGCATACGAGGAAAATCACACACGCGAAAAAATTCACTCCCATTAGAAACAAACAAATAGTAATACCATGAGTTACAAATGAATTTTAAAAAGTAAGAATTGGATCTAATCTGATCATTAGATATCAACATGATGCTATATACCATAAATCAGATATGATTAGACATAATAACTAAATGAATCTTACGTTGTACATATCTAATTATATTTCACAAATTAAACCTGTCTTAGTGTGAGATATAATCAACTCCATTTCCATACTAATAAGATGTAATCGGAGGGTCATTGGTGGAAGTGATCAGATTCGAATTTTAAAGCCATGACGTCGATTATAGAGTTAGGCTATAGAAAAGAATTCGATATCGATCTATGCCGATTCGGAAAATTTCTTTTATTCGCCGTTCTTCCAAACAACACTGGTTGTTATTAGTTCGTTTATGTTACGTTTTTTTTTTTTTTTTTTTTTTTTTTTTTTTTTTTTTTGTGTACAAGAAAGTCACAGCCGGTGTCAATGGTGGTCTTTTTCAAGTTTCTTCTAAAAGCCATACATTGAAAAAAGTAAAGTAATATTAAAGTTACTTTTGTTGCAAAAAATTATTTGTTTTTAGTTAAATTTTGATATTTTTCGAAAATGAAAATTTCCTTGCACCAAGTATGCCTGAACTAAACGTGGGTATAAAGTTCAATGACCGTAGACATGAGTTCAATGTGTACTAAAACAGAAACAAAACCGTTCGTATGATTCCCAAAAATAGCAAAACTGAATGACTGTATGGTTAAAATGTTCATGATTTGGTGTATATTATTCTTTTTACTTTTAATTCATTTTTTCTTCTATGAGTGGGTGTAATTTCGTAAATTGTAGTTAAAAAGTATATAATTTTCCTTGTTTTAACAACGCATTGTTGAAATCTCAAAAAGTGGAGTACAATTTATTTTTATTTTGTATTTATTTCTATTTATTTAAGCAATTCAAAGCCTTTGAAAGGCCAATTTAACGTATTACAATGTACTACTATAACGGAAATTGCATTATTGTATAAAAATATAAAGCATCAATTAATTTAACCAGCAATATTATACCAATGACCTAATAACATATATACATATATTTGTTTTTGTTTTTTTTTTTTTTTGCATTATTGTATGCTCGCATGTTTGAGATTTGATAATATTCTTGGATCCCATTGAAATTGAAATATATATTTTTTTATTCGTGTTTGAATTATCTTTAAGTCAATCATCTTTATCACTAATTATCCAGCTGATCTTAAATATTGAAGAAAGTTCTTGCGGTAGGTGTTGTAGGATAGAGCAAAATGCTACCAATTCTCATATGAAAGGATTTATTCATGTATCGACTAGCAGTTGGAATACTCAATTGAAAATTGTGTTCTAAGTCCATTTAATTGACTAATATGATGATAAGGCGATCTTTGGTCTTTGGTGACATTTCTGAGTATTTCAAAGCTTCTCTAAGTGGTTTCACTGCAATGGAACATGGAATCGGGCAGCACTCAGTGATAAGAGAGAAGTTCACCACTTTGGGCTGCCGCCTAACATAACCTAACCTAACATATACTGCTTAACTTAATTCTTGCAACTGCTTGGAGAAGCTGATGTAATAGTCCTTAAGATCATGGTGACTTCGCTCCGCGTTCAATGCAGCCGATAACCGTAGGAGCCGTTTCTACATCACTGATTATATTATCCGGATTTGGTTTGATAGCTGTATTGTTACTGGATAAAATGGAATGGGTGTTGGTTGGGTTTCGCCATTATTCTCCAATTTGTACTTAAGGTCAGTACTATGTTCGTTTTTCGCGTTGAAATTTTCGCGGTTACATTATTAAAATAATTCAATATAAAGCAGATAAATTAACTCAATTGATGCACAGTGTATTGTTCCTCTAGATTTTGGCAGGACTTTAATATGTTTGTTTTCATTTATAATTTTGATTATTTAAGGAAAAGTAATCGCGAAAATAAAGTGATTTTCAACGCGAAAAGCGACCATAGTACTGACCTTTAGTCGGTAACAGAAAAATTTCGAATACTAAAAAAATCCTTAATCTTTATATCTGATCAGAGAATTGGAATAAATTGATCGTGATTTTGTTTGCATCTCTCTTTAGATACTCTATGAAACAATACGAATATAAACGTTTTAATTAATCAGTGTACATTTGCCATCAATAATCCGTAGAAAACTCACTATCCTTTGTACTTATGTATTAATTTCTTTGTTCCTGAAATTGCATAATACATGGGCTTATTCAACGAAGAGAATTAGCACAACTCTCATTAATTTAGTAATATTCCCCAATAATATTTTTTCTTGTTGGATTTGTTTGTTTCTTACTCAAACGGTGTTAGCTCTAAGATAGAAGCAAATTATTGAATTCTGCAGGAAGGTAAATTTTTACGAAATTTGCAAAATGATTTTGTGTTGCCTATATGACATATAAATATACTCCTCATACGAACGTAGATATAAAAATAGAAGTTTACGACGGCAAGTGCAACTATAACAATGAAAATTATTTTTGTTTAAATAACATTGGCATTCAGTTTCGTTTATGTATGATAACTTGCCATATAGAAAATATCAGCATGTAATTTACATATGTTTAAATTTAAGTTAATGCATTAAACAAAAAAAAAAAAAATAAATAAAAGGCAAGTGAGAACAATTGTTATGTAAATATTTTGTATGTATTATATTTTTATGATTAATAAATAAATTATTTTTGATAAATTCAAACGTGGTTTTCCTTGACTTACCTTTAATCCTTTTCTTATACTCTCTCTTAATGAGGAGATATTTTGCAAAGTAGAATTGACTTCATCCATGTAGGTTTTATTCTATAATGCAAAATCGTAGTAAGGAAAGAGAATCATGTTGTTGATTAGAATACTTACCAAATCCATCAAGGACTGGGGGCTATGACTCTGGTGATCATTTTTAGCACATTCGGAGCAACAGGTTACGTTGCAGATTTTGCAGAACTTGTCATTTGTTCGATGATGACGACGACAGAAACGAGGTTTTAATAAACGTTCCATATCAGTGTTGTTGCTTGTCTTATCCAAGCGTTGCAGATTATGCATTTTCAAAACTTTACTGGCCTTGTGAACGCTTTCGAAGCACGGCTTGCAAAAATACACTTTACATTGGCGGCATTTACCCGACGCTGTCACAATTTCACATTCATTGCATTTTAAGGTTGGTTCTTTTATAGAAGATCCAATAAGAGTATTGTTGAGACTTGTGACACTTGTCTGTGTCGTAGCCAAGAGTGTGTTGTTGGCCGAATTATCCTTGTTATAATATCGGAAATTATTCAGTTCACCCAGAAGAAAGAAATTCATATCGAAGTAGTCGCGTATTTTAAAATATGGCGATGGATTTAATGATAATTCTACTGGTTTCAAACACGTTGTGCACATCAAATTTTTGCGATTTTGATATACGCAATTTTCACACATGTTGTGGCCGCATGGCAAAAGTACCGGCCGATTACTCTTAACAACCGCATCTAAAGAAATACAAACAAATCCGAATTGCTATTATATAAATCCGTAAAATTTTTATTTACTATATACATGCGACTCGATTCTGCATGAGGTTAATTTTTCCAGGTATTGTATTGGTTACAAGAAGAAACAAATACAATACCTGTATTGTATTTTTCGATTGGGAATAAGGGGTTTCGAGTTCATAAAATGTTAGGCAACCGTGTTGTCAGCTACCGTCTGTTTATCTCCTTTGTTAGAAATATCTTGAAGTTAGATTAGAGCTCTTTTGAACTCTCACATCGTAAGAGCTCCGAAAGTAAGCGTATTGGTGTTTTATCTACACTCATACTCCCATATACAAAAAGGTTAAAGAAAACTTCTAGCCTACTTTTTCCATATAAATTCCTTGAATATGGACAATAGAAAACAAACTGCTATTAATAGCAAACACTTACTGCTATTTTTCAGTACACAAAAACCTGCTGTTTAGCTTTTTTTTTGTAATTATTTCGGAATAGCAGACATATCTTTTTCTGATCCATTCAAAAATGACCTTGAAAGCCCAGAGAAAATATATACAGAGAAAATAATCTTGGAGCTCACGCTCCTTCTTAGAGAAAATTTTAGTACCCACATTGCTTTATATTGCCACTTCATTTATATTTTGCGAATGTCTATTATAACAGAAAACAAACTAAACAAAGACAGTACCAAAATAAATAGTAGATTAATTACAAGTATGTTCGAGTGATTTACTAGAACTCCAAATGCTACTTCATAAAGGGGCGTGCTCATCGTTCATTCCAAATTGCATCCCATGGCAGGCTTTTGACACATATAAATGGACCAAACAAAATCAAAACAAGTAAAGAAAGTCTAAAGTCGGGCGGGGCGGACTATATTATATCCTTCACTACTTTGTAAATCAAAATAGAAAAGTTTATATTCCCATTGACATATATTTCAATCTGAACAATTTGAATATCACTTTTTGTACTTCTACAAAATCTCGAGACAAATTTAAATCGGATAACGCCCTTTAACGATAAACAATATGGGAAATATTTAAAACAAAAGTAATTCTTATGCAATTCCGTAAAAGTTTGCTTATTATTGGGCAATACAAACGAATTAGAGATATTAGTAAATTTTCCAAGGATATAGGCCAGGATAGATTTTCAGTAGTGACTTTTGGAACAATATCTGGCCAAATTGCGATATATGTACACAATTCATAGTATTATCGAAATATTACCCCTTCTGTGCGTGATGAGGTCCCGCTGGAGCTTGTTGTTTTTTATTCATACATAACTTTATCTGTTGTTTATTCAACCGTCGAACTGAACGGACGTGTTTTCTAATAGCGGAGTATTTCATCGTAATAAGTACTTATTACGAATTTCACGTGTGGTGGAAATAATAAACCACCATGCAGCGAAATTCAAAGTCATCCACTGGGTTGCTAACTTCAGGGCCCAGTGGACGGGTAACGACTGAAGTTATAAATTTGGGCAGCGACCAAGAGTCAGGCCCAATTAGTCGACCTGTAGGCGGGTCGACTGGCGGTGACACTTTGGCAAGTCGAACCTTTTCTAAGGTGACGACATCAAAAGGAGGCAATCCCTCTCGAAAGAGATTCAAAGAACGAAGAAATGCTTTGTTTATCCTAAAGAAATTAGGATCAGTCGACCCAAGCACGTTGTCGGCTAAGCAAAGCGATTCCTTAAAATGGGCCCAAGGAATTCTTGAAGCTGGAAAAAGGGAACGATCACCGGATGAGCTGCCATCCTCTAAACGGGATCAAAGATCGTTTGCCTCAGTTGCAAAAACAGCCTTGTGATGGTTATTATTAATAAAGGAGCATTGGACGGTGTGATTCTAAGGCAAAAATGGGGGGAAATTGAGAACGCGATGTCTGGTGTCTACTCAGAGGTGCGAAAAAAGTTTCCTGGACCAAGTCCTCGACGGCAAGATGCTGGATGGTATCAAGGACGATATAAGTTAATAGCTTTTGCGGACCAGAGGTCTATGGATTGCTTTAAAGCTGCATTGATGCTAATTGGTGAAGTTTGGGAAGGGGCCGCTTTGGACTTAGTCGATAAAAAAAGACATACCGGCTAAACCTAGAGCACATGCATGGATACCGGCAAACCCTCCTGATCCTGAGTCAATACTAGAGAGACTAAAATAATGTAACCGATTGGAATGTTGGTCGTTTGGATGAGGTGGATGGACCAAGACGAAATGCGGTGTTTATAAAGGGTGATTTGTTAAGAGCTTGATAACTTTTTTTTTTTTTTAAAAACGCATAAAATTTGCAAAATCTCATCGGTTCTTTATTTGAAACGTTAGATTGGTCCATGACATTTACTTTTTGAAGATAATTTCATTTAAATGTTGACCGCGGCTGCGTCTTAGATGGTCCATTCGGAAAGTCCAATTTTGGGCAACTTTTTCGAGCATTTCGGCCGGAATAGCCCGAATTTCTTCGGAAATGTTGTCTTCCAAAGCTGGAATAGTTGCTGGCTTATTTCTGTAGACTTTAGACTTGACGTAGCCCCACAAAAAATAGTCTAAAGGCGTCAAATCGCATGATCTTGGTGGCCAACTTACCGGTCCATTTCTTGAGATGAATTGTTCTCCGAAGTTTTCCCTCAAAATGGCCATAGAATCGCGAGCTGTGTGGCATGTAGCGCCATCTTGTTGAAACCACATGTCAACCAAGTTCAGTTCTTCCATTTTTGGCAACAAAAAGTTTGTTAGCATCGAACGATAGCGATCGCCATTCACCGTAACGTTGCGTCCAACAGCATCTTTGAAAAAATACGGTCCAATGATTCCACCAGCGTACAAACCACACCAAACAGTGCATTTTTCGGGATGCATGGGCAGTTCTTGAACGGCTTCTGGTTGCTCTTCACTCCAAATGCGGCAATTTTGCTTATTTACGTAGCCATTCAACCAGAAATGAGCCTCATCGCTGAACAAAATTTGTCGATAAAAAAGCGGATTTTCTGCCAACTTTTCTAGGGCCCATTCACTGAAAATTCGACGTTGTGGCAGATCGTAAGTCTATTCATGATGAAATGTCAAAGCATACTGAGCATCTTTCTCTTTGACACCATGTCTGAAATCCCACGTGATCTGTCAAATACTAATGCATGAAAATCCTAACCTCAAAAGAATCACCCTTTATTAAACATAGAGTCGCTGCCACATCTAGCCCAGACCCAAGGTCGTGTAAGTTATGGCTTTCATGATATCCATATGAAGGTATACAAAAGCGATCAACCAAAGGATTCCGAAACGGACAAGCCTCCGGTAGAATCAGCAGTGAAAAAATCTCCTAGCGAAGCCGAAGGAGACATAAAACCTGCAGACTATGGCGAAAATCATATGCGGGAAGTTTCTACAGGCTCAAACCTCACCAAAGCTGAACCGCGGATTGTTGCGAGAGTCACCGAGATCTGTGAAGAGGAAGCCGTTGATGACTCAATTGAAGCGGCTGATGTGACGGTGGTTGAAAATTTGGATGGTTCTACGGTTCCTCCAGATAAATCTTCACCATTGTAAGGCCGCTTGTGCTGCCTTAAAAGTTCTCCTGAGGAAAGGAGACATAGATATAGTTCTTATTCAAGAACCATACATATATAAGAACAAGATCTGTGAATTAAACACTCCGGGTTTCAAACTTTTGCATAATACCAGTAACGATATAAATCGAGCATGTATAATTGCTAAAAACGAACTAAACTTGTTTCTGCTTCCTTCATTGAGCAATGCAGACACTGTCGTAGCCAGTCTAGAGATATCCAAATGCAAATATTGGGTATCTACGGTCTACATGGGCATGATAGGGAGATGCCACTATGTCCGATAAGACTTTACACACAAAAAATTTTTTTTTCTGATTCAATTACGAAATTAATTGATCCAATTAATTTTTAATTGAAATGTCCTCAATCACAGAAATGATAGTATCAATTAAAAAATTAATTGAAGGTCAATTAAAAAGTTAATTGATCCAATTAAAAAATTAATTGATACTATTACTTTTGTGATTGATTTTTGTTTCAATTAAAAAATTTGTTAAATCAATTAAATTTTTAATTGAATATTTTTTAAAACTCAATTAAAATATTAATTGGAAAAACTTTCGTGAAATTTTTTTGTGTGTAGTTGAGGAGTCTCTAAAAACAAAGACAAAAATCATTATGGGATGCGATGCAAATGCACATCATAGTATTTGGGGAAGTAGTGATACTAATGCAAGGGGAGAGTCGCTAATAGAGTTTATTTTGCGTACTAACCTGGTAGTTTGCAATAAGGGAGATGCACCAACCTTCGTCACCAGAAACAGGCAAGAGGTTTTGGACGTCACGTTGACCTCTCCGGAACTGAATGATAAGATATCTGAGTGGCAAGTTTTGAGGGAACATAGCTTCTCAGATCATCGCTACATCAGTTTCAGATTGGCTGTTCGTACTTCAAAGACCATATTTCCGCCAAATGTTAGGAAAGCTGATTGGAATAGGTATAGGGAATCGTTCAATTTGATGATACCGGAAATACCAGAGACAAATATGAGCACTGTGCAAGATATCGAACACGCAGTGGGGCGGATTACTAAGGCCTTCAACATGTCACTGAAAGCTGCTTGCCCTGGAGGAAAGCCAAGGGGAAAAACTCGGCCGCCATGGTGGACTACGGAGTTAAGTAATATGAGGAAATCTTGCAGGAAGCTCTTTAACAAAGCAAAGTCCACAAGAGCTCCGGAGGATTGGGACACTTACAAGATGAATCTGAGAGCATATAAACGAGAACTGAGAAGGTCTCAACAAAACTCTTGGGATGATTACTGTAGCAGTATTGAGAATACGTCAGAGGCTTCCAGACTACGGAAGATACTAGCATCCACTAACACCGCTCCAGCTTTCATTAAAATATCGGAGGGAAATTGGACAACGTCCAGTGTGGAGACGTTGGAGGTACTTTTGGAAATCAGACGGTTGAACCATGTTCTGGTGGTGCACCAAAGGCTCAGCGGCCATTTCCTATCGAGGAAATTGTGTCGGAATCTAGAATAAAATGGGCTTTAAATAGCTTTGGACCATTCAAATACCCCGGACCTGATGGAATTACTCCGGCGGAATTACAAGCAGTGGCTGAAAGAATTATCCCCTGGTTGACGGTGATATATAAACGATGTGTAAACTTAGCATATATTCCAGTGGAGGGAAACAAAAGTCGTCTTCATACCTAAAGCAGGAAAAGCCTCTCACTCGACTTAAGACCCTGGAGAGGATGATAGACATATATCTTAGAACTAGCGTGGATTCAAGTTTGCTCTCTAAACGACAGCATGCATACTCGAAGGGCAGGTCTACTGAGACCGCATTGCATGAACTAGTCAGCTTTATTTATTGAATCCGAGCTCGATATTAAATGGACTGACAACTTTGAATGTTGATGCAGGTATACTTAGGCTGTTAGACGAACTTCTAATAAAGAGACGTATTTCAGTCACACTAGGGCAAGCAAACATACAAAGGTATGTGAACAGAGGCACTCCCCAAGGAGGAGTTCTATCACTTCTTCTTTGGAATATTGCTATAAACAACCTTCTGGTTTCCCTAGAAAAAGAAAGGATAAAAGTGGTGGCATACGCAGATGATGTGGCGCTAGCAGTCAGGGGAAAATTCCCATCCACAATCAGAGATATTATACAGAGAGCTCTCCGGATGACTGAGAAATGGGCGAAAGATAATGGTCTTGGTGTAAATCCAGCAAAGACAGAACTAGTCATGTACTGCAAAGATCGCAAAACTCCCACGGTTAGGCCCATTTCCTTAGGGGGTACTGAAATTCCCTTTGGTGAGTGTGCAAAATACCTTGGCGTTATTTTGGACAGGAAGCTGAATTTTAGCCTTAATATTGAAGAGAGGGCGAGAAAAGCCACAGTAGCTTTGTACTCGTTCAAAAATGCAATAGGGAAGAAGTGGGGACTAAAACCAAAAATTGTACATTGGCTATATACGGCAGTAGTTAGACCTATAATGCTATATGGTGTTGTAGTCTGGTGGCCGGCACTTCAGAAACCGACTTGTTTAGATAAAGTTCAGCGTATGGCTAGCTTACGTATCTCAGGCGCATTTGGTAAGACAGGAACAGACTCCCTTAATGTCATGCTACATCTATTGCCTTTAGACATTTTGGCCAAACAACAACGGCTGTGCGGTTGTGCGAGCTATCGCTGTGGTCGGAAAAAATGTACGGTCACAGTTCGGTCCTCAAAGTAATGTCAGATGTGCCTAACGTAGTGGATTACACCCTGCCAAAACCACTTTTCGACAAAAAGTTTTAAACTCTAATTTCCAACAGTGAGGCGTGGTGTACACAGACCCCGGGGAATAAAAGATATATAGATTTCTATACTGATAGCTCCAAATTGAATGGACAAGTGGGGTTCGGAGTATATTCTAAAGATCTGGAAATTCGAATAGCGAAAAGATTACCTAATCACTGTAGTGTTTTTCAGGCTGAAATATTGGCAATAAGAGAGGTGGTGAATTGGCTGAGAAGTAATGTTCCAACAAATATTGGCATTAATATATACTCAGACAGTCGACCTGCAATAAAATCCTTGGACTCTGTGTTCCTTAACTCGAAAACGGCCATAGACTGCCGCAAATCTCTCAACGAGATGGCTGAGCAGTACAATATTCACCTAATATGGGTGCCTGGCCACAGGAACTGCGAAGCGGATGAGTTGGCAAGGCTAGGGACTACCTTACATATTCCATGGGAACTAGAATCTGTTGGTATGCCCCTGGCTACCTGCAAGCTCTTGCTGCGTGAGAAGGCTGGTATGATGGCAAATGTTCGATGGGAGAATTGCAAGGGCTGTAACGACACCAAGCAAATATGGCCCCATTTAAACTTAAACCGCACACTAAATATGCTAGTGTTCTCGAGACGTCAGATATCACTCCTGATATCTGCTATAACGGGTCGCTGCCTGATAGGCGATTTTGCAAACTATAGGCGCGAAGTATAATGACTATTGTATGAGCTGTCATGATGCGGAGGAAAAGGAATCAATTAAACACCTCTTGTGTGAGTGTCCTGCATTTTGTGTAAAGCGCAAGCAACTTTTAGGAGCATATAGCTTCAGATTACTGGCGGATCTGGAAAACGTTAACTTAAGCAGTCTGCTAATATTTTTGGAACAATCTGGTTGGTTCAACAAAGAAAAATAATCAAGAAAGTTCAGCGGTTAAAACTAGAAGTGCCCATATGTAATAGGTACTTTTAGTTAATGTTGTATCACAATGGACTGAACAGTCTAAGTGAGCCTGAATCTTAATCGGGCTGCCACTTTAACCTAACCTAACCGTTCGACGGTTGAATAGGAATCATCTGTTATATGATTTGCAGCGTGGTGGTTTATGACTTCTTGTATTAAAGTGTTTCAAGTTGAAAACTTTAAATTTTTATGTGATTGAATCATTAAATCTATTTTTATAGGTGTTTTAAAATGTTTATTGCGCTTCTGCGTGATGAGGTCCAATGGGACCTACCACTAACTACATTAGTGGTTTTAGCATAGCTTAAGAAGCAGCGCAAAGAAATTGCGATTTTTGTGTTTGGAACAATTAATTGCACTAACATCTTTCCAGAAAATACCGTTATTTACAAGAATTTGTCTTTTTTGAAGTTTCCATTGGTTTCGTTGGATATATCCACAATAGTGAACTTACAAAAGCCAAATAAGTTATTTGAACTTAATGGAAATCGTTGTCAATCTAAGTTTTTATATTTCTATACATGTTTTAGACCCATCGGCTCCTGGAATTTGGTAAGATGTTCCCCAATTTGGACCACTATTCCAATAATACTGAGAGCAAAACTAACGCCACTAAAAATTGTTTTTCCTTCAAAAATTCAGTTTGTTCAGAACGTTTAACTACAACGATCAATTAAAACGATATATTATTGCTTGGTACCTATAAGTATACTTATAGGTACCACGCCTGCGACGAACATCAGGGCCTCTGGAATACTTATCAAAAATTTAAACATTATCTGTATCCAATTAAAAATTAAAGAAAACTCTATATTTACATTTAACATACTTGACGATGTCATCAACTGTACTCTTTGATGAAAATCAGAGTAAACTTCTGGCGTCCGGGGTTAACAAAATCCATATTGGAGTGAAATTTTGGACTCTGTGGTTGTAAAGGTGTAAATCGGGCGAAAGATATATATGGGAGCAATATCTAAATCTGAACCGACTACTACCCATATTTGTGCAAAGCAACTTAGTAAACAATTGTGGCCTCTGGGGCCAAATAAGTGTATATCGGCGAGAGATATATATGAGAGCTATATCTAACTCTAAGCCAATTTGATTGATTGCCCGTTTAACGGGCCAGTTATAGACAGAAGGGTGATAATTGTAAATGACAGCTATATCTAACATATGTCTGAACCAAAAGCAATAGCGATTGTTTTTGGACCAAAGTTATACCCCATGCCGAATTTAACGACAATCGGACATAAATTGCGATCTGCACTTTTCACAAAAAAATGCATACACAGACATCGGTCCGCTCCACGCCCCACTCCGCTCCGAATTCATTAATGCAATTTGCAATTTCAACAGCAATGTTCGGCAGCAATGATTTTAAGGAAACACGTTTAAAGAAATATAACCATGAAAATAAATTGATTTTCACTGCGCAAAACAAACAAAGTAACGACATATAATAATAAGTTATCGATTGAAGAATTTAAAGGACATTTAAAAATCAGTGATGAAAAAACAATGTACTATTGAAAGACCGTGAATGGGATTTTGTTTTCGTATAAGAAACGGATGTCAGTCGAATTAAGAAATGTTCACTTCTCTGTTCCTATGTGTAGATACCACCATTAATTATTTTCTAACTAAATAGCCTCCATGTACACATTTATATTGCAACCATTAATTGCTACCCAAAAATATATATTATACATAAGAAAAGCATTGCTATATTTCCTAATGAAGATTCGGGGAGGTGTTATTGTCGATTGTGTGCATTTTACTCAATTAAGTTCGAGTTTAAGCCTAGTGCTAATATCACGATTTCGCACGAAAACTGTTATACTCCATATAAAAAAAACTTTAGAGCGGAATAAATGCGAAATCTTTGTTTGATCATTTTCAAACACATATTTATACAGCCCTTGATTTTTCGAACAAAAAATAGGCTGCCATATTATTTCGCCTAAGTTAACTTTCCTGGGTTTGAAACCCTATTTACGGAGATAGATGAACATATTCGTTTTTCGCAGAAACGAAACTAAGCATTAAGGCCGGTATGCACCTCTAGCGAAATTTTCGGTAGCAAAAATGTATTTAAGTCTACAACAAAAAAGCAGGCCTGTGTACACAAATTTTAAACCAGGTAATCGCTTTTAAAAATTGTTAATATATGTTCCAAATATTCCTCAAATAAATTGTTTATTATTTACAGACCTTTTAAAATTTTACGCACACAATGACTGTAATAAATTAAATGTTTGCTGCCAAAATATGCTTTTGACAACCCTGTTATTTTCATTAGAGGTGCGTACCAGCTTAAGGCCGGTATGCACCTCTAGCGAAATTTTCGGTAGCAAAAATTTATTTAAGTCTACAACAAAAAACAGGGCTATGTACACAAATTTTAAACCAGCTAATCGCTTTTAAAAATTGTTAATATATGTTCCAAATATTCCTCAAATAAATTGTTTATTATTTACAGACCTTTTAAAATTTTACGCACACAATGATTGTAATAAATTAAATGTTTGCTGCCAAAATATGCTTTTGACAACCCTGTTATTTTCATTAGAGGTGCGTACCAGCTTACGAAATTGAACGCTACCGAAAATTTCGGTAGCATAAATAGCAATGCATTTCTTATGGGAATGAAATTTTTCGCTAGAGGTGCATACCGGCCTTTACGAAATTGAACGCTACCGAAAATTTCGTTAGCATAAATAGCAATGCATTTATTATGGGAATGAAATTTTTCGCTAGAGGTGCATACCGGCCTTTAGCCGCTAAAATCAAAAGTTTGGATTATTCCCCCACCAGGAACAATTGAAAAAGTTTATTTTCTTTAAAATTTTATTGGATCAATCCTGCAAGTTAATTTTCCTTTGGATTATGTTATCGATCATTTACTTTTACCCCCATAAAACCCGGTATGCAGCTCTTCCGAAAACTCCTGTTTGTCATATATTTTTTATGGAAGCAAAATGTGTAAAGAATCGGTAACACATCGCCTTGCGAAAATTTAGGTAGCAAAAATACCAATGCATTTCTAATGGATAGCGGAAATTTCGTTAGAGATGCATACCGGCCTTAAAAAACGACTGCCTTACCGGCATGTAATAAGAATCGTCGCCTTTCGGCATGCCGCCGAAAATTCCGCGGGTATAAACGTAGAACATTTGAAAATTAAAATATATTCCAATTTTGTTTTTTTTTTTTTTATGGTAAAATTAATTAATCCTTTTCTAGACAACAATCCTCTACATATTTGAATTTTATAGGAATGGCAACTCTAATTTCATACAATCAACAGATGTTTTCCTAATAAATTAAGACCACCGGCATTTGTATTTCTAACGGGTTTTAAAGCTGCATCTGCCCTTACCTTTGGAATGTTTATCAGGAACATCGTACCAGATCGAAAATTCATTGCGACATTTGGGGCATCTATGGTAGTTCTTTAATGTGTTTGCCACAAACTTATGATCGAATAGTTTTAGCACCTGCTTGCTCGTATTACTGTTCGCCATTATTTTGTAAACGAAATTGTCAGAATTGATTGAGATGAATTAACAACTAATTTGAATGCGCTAGATTGTATATATTTATCAAAGAAATTTGGCCGGCAAATCTCAATCTTAACGTGTCTAATCGCACTAGAGCAGTACAAACTTGTAAACAAATACGAAACAGGACAAAGAGTTGGTGATACAGATGGAAACGAAACAGTAATGGGATCAAACGTCAGAGACGGAACAATGAGCAAGTCAGACTTTGTGTTAGCGGCAGTATTGCCATTACACGCGAACAATTAATTTTTAATTTTTAAACCAATGAGATCACACTAAACACAAACGTTTGAAAAATGTTACAATTTAACAATTTTTCAAGTTGATAAATTGTTGAGAATATCGTGTTCTCCACATCAACAGAAACATCTCCTCGTTTCACGACATTTGCTGCTCGGATCTATAGTAAATTTTAGATACTTAGGAACTTCGTTACAGATTTTGATGGAAGATATACCTCTCGCAAGAAAATCGGCTAAGTTGGCACGGTTGCCTAAGTTTAATTTTGTATCATTAGAATTTAGATTATTGGAAATTTTAGTACGCTCCACTACAGGATGGAGGTATACTAATATTGCCGTTCCGCTTGTAACACGTCGAAATATTGGTCGTGGGGAATTTTGAGTCGATCTAGCGATGTCTATCCGCCAGTCTCTTGAAATCACGCTGATCCGAACGTAAGAAACTGTAGTTGTTATTGATGTAGGTCGGATGCTATTTCTAGTAAAGCCTAGTACTAAGATCACGTTTTCGTACGAAAAACTGTTACGTTTCTGCGAAAAACGAATATCTTCATATATCTCCGTAAATAGGGTCTCAAACCCAGGGATGTTAACTAATTTATGCGAAATAATATGCCTATAATATGGTGAACAATTTTTGACTTTCCAAACGAAATAAAGTGATAGTTTTTCAAATTCCAGACGCTACAACATGTAACTTGCAACTTGAAACTCAACATAAATCTTTTATTAAAGCATAAAAATATGTTAAATGTGATGTGATAGTCGTATAAATGTTATATTTATGAGAATTTATAAATGTTTAATAAAATTAATAAACATATAAACAATCGTGTTTTACTTGACCACTATGATTCTTTTACAACTATCTTAAAATGCACTTTGTCTGATTGTTTGTTTGATAGTGACGGCGCTTTTCCGACGAGTTCTGGATGTCGTATACAATTTTTTTCGACGTGATGGGATTCTCAGAAGCGCTGTCAAATTCAAAAAATGTTGGCAAGGATTATAAGTTCACAAAAATCAGTTTAATATTGGCGCCATGTTACGAAAATACTGACAACGGTATTTACGTCAGTTTTTCAACTCGAAAAAAAACAAAGTACCACAAATGGAAAAAATTTCACTAGTTTTTCGCATTTTTTGGTTTTGTATGTAGTTTCAACGCGAAAACCGAACAGAGTACCGGCCTTGAAGCATAACAGTTTTTCGTGCGAAAACGTTATCTTATACGGCGTTCTCACCAAGCATGTTTTGGGGTTTGACATGTTTTCCCTTTATAAGCATTTCAAAACGAGTCGTTTTCCCCATATAAAAAATCAAATCCAAAACACAAGTTTTCCTCAAAAACACGTCAATTTTAGAATGTGAACCCACCTAATTTGGAATATACCCCGAATAACATACCCATTTCAAATTATATAACACATTACCGTTTGGTATTAATTGATTGGTTCATGTTACCTTCTATTTTTGATACCACTTTCTATCAAATCATTTACATCCGGTATTATTATGGTATTAACTATCACATACCCGTAGCATATGATATGTCGCCGTTGCTAAAAACTAAGTTGTCGCCTTAGTAGTTTAGTTTGTTCACGTAGAGTAAATAGACGGGTTATGCGCTTTACAGACTATCAGTTATTCCGGACGAAGTGTCGGTATTTGTATAGAATCTTGCAGTGTGTCGGATCGATACGACTTGTCGGCGATGACTAAATAATCGGTAAATGTGTTATCGATCCCGTAAACATGCAGCAGTATCGATTATCCTTCGGACATAACTTATAATGTGCACAATATATGGGATATGTTCGACACGAGCACTGTCGTCCGGAATAACTGATAGTCTGTAAAGCGCATTAATTGTAATATTTCTTGGAAAACATGATGACTGAAAAAAAACTAAATTTGTGGATATAGCGAAGTATTCGTAGGTATAAAATGTTTTAGTATTATTAATGTTTACTAATTCGGAACCATTCTCTCATTAGGTACGTAAGAGACATACAAAAGCTTTCCAAATCTCACAACAGGCAGTTTGAGGCATACAGAGCCTGTGATGGGACATAAAATTCAAAGAATAATTTTGCATGAAAAAAGTGGTGAAGTGTATGTACTATGTATTTTATAAATGTATTAAAGGAAAATTCATTGTTACGTGTGTTTTATTGAACTAATATGTATTATAACAATAAATACAGGGTTTGTATTAAACCCAATACCGTTTTGGTATTATTTGGTAATACCACACTGTTTATACATCAATAACGTAATGGTATAAACGTTAATACCGCTTACGTATTATTTTTAATACCGTATGGTACTTTCATGCTTTGTGTACCGCCTGTACCGTTCGGTATTGATATTGTACCATACGGGGTTGGCTAACTATCAATAACGTACGGTATTGATTTGAGCCCGTATGGTAATAATTTTTCTATGGATGTATAAATTTCATAGAAAAAAAGGAATAAACAAAGGCTTTGAAGAACATGGACATGTGAAAATAACATAACATTTTTCTCCATTTGCGCTCGCGGTAATTATTTGATACGTTGCATATACACCCAGAAAAAAGTGACCCCTTCTTTAAGTTAAAATGAACTCATTGTACAGAAAGTTGAACTTCGTATAGCGCCTAAGACATTTTTATTTTTTTGAACGATGTCATTTTCGTTGAAATTAGGTAGAATGCATTAAATATATTAGTTAACCTTTTCCTATATTTATGTACCCTTATACTACAGAATGAAAAAATTTAACTGAATTGAATTCATATATGGAATGATTTTATTGAACTTTTTTCATCCATTGGGACAAATCTTACTTATTTGTGGTAAACTTTTTTACTTCAAACTTAGAACTGCTTACCTTCGTTTTTAAATACAATTTTATTTATTTATATAGGCAATTTTTTCTTCAATAAAATACACGTTTTATTAATTTATTAAATATATTTATTAAGAATCAACAGTATCGACTGGCCTTGAAATATTAGTTTATTATTCCACTATTTCCAATTTCCATGTAATGTCATCAACTGTAAAACGCATTTTTTCTTCTTCTTGTACTTTTCACTTTTAATAAGTTGCGGCGTAACGATTTTGTCCTCCTTTTACAATTTCAATACCTACAAATATAAAAAATCATAAACCATTTTTTCCCAAAAGGTTAGCGTCACTGAATGTTACCTGATATTTGAAGATTCCAAAATGAAGACGAACGAAGGGGTTGTTATTCTGTTTTCTTTCTTTATACACCACCACCACGAACATAATTTTTTCTAACTATTTTAAAATAACAAATATTTTATATATTTTATTTGTTATTTATTATATTATTTTACACCCAGAAAAAAGTGTCTTCGAAACTAAAGGAAAACTGTTCATCAATTCAGTTTAGCCATTTTATTTAAATTTTTGTGTGAAATAATAAAATTCACTTGTTTCAGTAAAAAAATCCTAAACTGCAAGCAGTTAGGACAAGTTCATTAACTAGAATAAGACATGGAATTTTACTAATACTGTTTTCTTCGCGGGGTATAAGAATTTACTACTGAACAAGAAAATTTTATTCACTGATAACAAAGCATTCGTAAAAATAAACAAAAACGGAACTAAAACCAAGTTTCCTCAAATTTAGTAAAATTTCTTATAAAATGATAATTCTGACTTCCTTTATTATAGAAAGCTTATCATACATACGAATAACACTTGGCATAGAAAAATATTTTAGTTCAGACACACTTGTTAGAATATAGGAAATTTTCCTATATTTCTTTTATCTACCTGTAATCGATAACTGTCATCGATGTAATCGGTATGTTTGCGCGTGGGTTTTTTTTTTAGTTGGAATCGCGTTGTTTTGGTATACGGAGGGATTGTTAAAAATAATATAGTAAAATAATATAACAAAATAAACAATATATAAAATATTTGTTATTTTAAATTAGTGAGAAAAAACTATGTTCGTGATGATGTATAAAGAAAGAAAACAAAATAACAACCCCTTTATTCATCTTCATTTTGGAATCTTCAATTATCAGGTAACATTCATACAGTGACGCTAACCTTTTGTGAAAAAATTGGTTTATGATTTTTTATATTTGTACACTCAAAAAAAGTGAACCCTATATTTCACTAAAGCCGATTTAACTCTCTTTTAGTTCATGAAATTTTCTTTAACAAGTGAAAAAAATTAATTATGTCTAATAAATTTTCTTGAATTTGTCGAAAAATATTTACTTATTTTTGTGATATCGGCGTGATGCCAGCGTTTGTAGTACGGTTTAGTTAAATTTTTCTAAAATTAAGGTCGGTATGCACCTCTAGCGAAATTTTCGGTAGCAAAAATTTATTTAAGTCTACAACAAAAAAACAGGGCTGTGTACACAAATTTTAAACCAGCTAATCGCTTTTAAAAATTGTTAATATATGTTCCAAATATTCCTCAAATAAATTGTTTATTATTTACAGACCTTTTAAAACTTTTACGCACACAATGATTGTAATAAATTAAATGTTTGCTGCCAAAATATGCTTTTGACAACCCTGTTATTTTCATTAGAGGTGCGTACCAGCTTACGAAATTGAACGCTACAGAAAATTAGAAAGTTAGCATAAATAGCAATGCATTTCTTATGGGAATGAAATTTTTCGCTAGAGGTGCATACCGGCCTTTAACCAAAATTTTTCTTCCTGGTGGGTTCACTGTGTTTTCAGTGTAGGTATTGAAATTGTAAAAGGAGGACAAACTCGTTACGTAGCAACTTATTAGAAGTGAAAGGTACAAGAAGAAGGAAAAATGCGTTTTACAGTTGATGACATTACATGGAAATTGGAAATAGTGGAATAATAAACTAATATTTCAAGGCCAGCCGATGCTGTTGATTCTTAATAAATATATTTAATATATTACTAAACCGTGTATTTTATTGAAGAAAAAATTGCCTATGTAAATAAATAAAATTGTATTTAAAAACGAAGGTAAGCAGTTCTAAGTTTGAAGTAAAAAGGTTTACCACAAATATGTAAGATTTGTCCCAATGAATGAAAAAAGTTCAATAAAATCATTCCATATATGAATTCAATTCAGTTAAATTTTTTCATTCTGTAGTATAGTGGTACATAATTATAGGAAAATTTTAACTAATATATGGAATTCATTTCAACGGAAATCACATCGTAAAAAAAATGTCTTTGGCGCTATACGAAGTTCAACTTTCTTCACAATTAGATGGAAATTGGAAATAGTGGAATAATAAACTAATATTTCAAGGCCAGTCGATGCTGTTGATTCTTAATAAATATAGTTAATATATTACTAAACCGTGTATTTTATTGAAGAAAAAATTGCCTATGTAAATAAATAAAATTGTATTTAAAAACGAAGGTAAGCAGTTGTAAGTTTGAAGTAAAAAGGTTTACCACAAATATGTAAGATTTGTCCCAACGAATGAAAAAAGTTCAATAAAATCATTCCATATATGAATTCAATTCAGTTAAATTTTTTCATTCTGTAGTATAGTGGTACATAATTATAGGAAAATTTTAACTAATATATGGAATTCATTTCAACGAATTTCAACGAAAATCACATCGTTCAAAAAAATAAAAATGTCTTTGGCGCTATACGAAGTTCAACTTTCTTCACAATTAGTTCATTTTAACTTAAAGAAGGGGTTACTTTTTTCTGAGTGCATGTTTTATTAATATATTAAATATATTTATTAAGAATTAACAGCATTGACTGCCCTTGAAATATTAGTTTATTATTCCACTGTTGCTGTTTTCTTTCTTTATACACCAACACGAACATTGATAGACTTATTGTTTGTTATTTATGTTCAATAATTTTGAAAAAAACGAACAATTTTCTCACTAATTGAAAATAACAAATAGTTTATTTGTAATTTATTATATTATTTTACTATATTATTTTTTAACAATCTCTCCGTATACCATAACAACGCGATTCCAACTAAAACAAACAACCCACGGGCAAACATATCGATTACATCGATGACAAGTAGATAAAAGAAATATATATAGAAATAGGAAAATTTCCTATATTCTAACAAGTGTGTTTCCTTAAGTTTTGACAGGATTGAATACTTCTTAGTACGAATGAACTAAAATATTTTTCTTTGCCAAGTGTTATTCGTATGTATGATAAGCTTCCTATAATAAAGGAAGTCAGTGTTATCGTTTTATAAGAAATTTTACTAAATTTGAGGAAACTTGGTTTTAGTTCGTTTTTTGTTTATTTTTACGAATGCTTTGTTATCAGTGAATAAAATTTTCTTGTTCAGTAGTAAATTCTTATACCCAGCGAAGAAAACAGTATTAGTAAAATCCCATGCCTTATTCTAGTTAATGAACTATTCCTAACTGCTTTCAGTTTAGGATTTTTTTACTGAAACAAGTAAATTTTATTATTTCACACAAAAATTAAATTAATGGAAATAAAATGTCTAAACTAAATTGATAAACATTTTTTCCTTTAGTTTCGAAGGCACTTTTTTTCTGGGTGTTGTAACTTACAGATTCATTTATTGTTTTCTTTTTCAAAAAATTTTGCTGGACTAAAATGTTTTTTCTTTACCAGCTGATTTTAACAGCTATGACACATTGTGGAATGAAATTTTGCGATTTTCATTTCCATATGCTTTCGCGGATTTCCGGAACAAGCAATTATAAATCGCACGATACAAATCGCAAAATTTTGTGAAATTGGGCTTCACGGGAAACCAAGAACGACCAAAAATTTTTTTGGGGGAAATCAAGGTGAAATCTATTTGAAGGGAAATCCAGAACACCCAGAAAAAGTGAATCCTTCTTTAAGTTAAAATGAACCAATTTTTAGGAAAGTTGAACTTCGTATAGCGCTAAAGACCTTTTTTATTAGTTTGAACGATGTGATTTTCGAAAAATTAGGAAGAATGCATTCTATATATTAGTTAACATTTTCCTATATTTATGTACCACTAACATATACTACAGAATATAAAAATTTAACTGATTCGAATTCATATATGGAATGATTTTATTGAACTTTTTTCATTAATGTAGACAAATCTTATCTATTTGTGATAACCCATTTACTTCAAAATTAGAACAATTTACGAGTACTTACGTTTTTAAATACCGTTTTATTTATTTATATAAGCGAATTTATTCAATAAAAGACATGTTTTATTAATATATTAAATATATTTATTACGAATCAACAGTATTGAGCTTAACATGGTCATTGAGCTTAACATGGAATCGGGCAGCACTCAGTGATAAGATAGAAGTTCACCACTGTGGTATCACAATGGACTGAATAGTCTAAGTGAGCCTGATACATCGGGCTGCCACATAACCTAACCTAACCTAATCTAACAGCATCGAATTGCCTTGAAATATTAGTTTATTGATACAGTATTTCAATTTCCATGTTATTAAATGTAAAATGTAATTTTTGCAACTTCTACCCATCAATTTTAATCAGGTCAATTTCACAAAATTTTGCGATTTGTATCGAAAATAAAATCGTGCGATTTATAAATTTATGATTGCTTGTTCCGGAAATTGCACGAAAACGTATGGAATTGAAAATCGTAAAATTTCAATTTCAAAATGTGTCATAGCTGTTGAAATCAGCTGTTAAAGAAAAAACATTTTAGTCCAGCAAATTGTTTTCAAAAATAAAACAATAAATGAATCTGTAAGTTACAAGGCATGGCATTTTTTAATGCAATTGCTTATTTCGAAATACATAGACGCCGCAAAATGACCGAAAATTACAAAATAATTATGGCGCTACGCTATTCAGCGTTGCATTGACTTTCATTCTCACCAGTTCCTAAAAAAATCGTAATATTTGGAATACGATATGCGAATCGCAAACTTCCCTTCAGTAGATTGTGTCAAAATGGGTTCGCTCCAAAATATACGCGATTATTACTTTACAAGTACATTATTTCGATATTTTATATTTTTGATTTACTTCCAAGACATATAGCAATTTATTGTTAAGCACGTTTTATACAAGTTTAACAATATATTTGGAAAATTGATTAATTTATTTTGAATTCGCAGAGGCAAGTCTCATCGATTTGAAATCGGAAAATTTTTGCGATTTTCGATGACCGGAACAAGTCTAATTTTTTGCGATTAAGATTATGGGAACAGGCCTGAATAAGATGCCGTCCAACGATTTTGTTCTCCTTTTACAATTTCAATCCCTACATATATAAGAAAATCATAAACCAATTTTTTCACAAAAGGTTATCGTGTCTGAATATTACCTGTTAATTGAAGATTCCAAAATGAAAACGAATAATGTGGTTGTTATTTTGTTGGCGTCTTATTGATCTATACACCGTCGCACGCACGTTTATGGACTCTTTTATTTATTTTAATTATCTTTTATTTATTTATTTAAGCATATCCTGTACAACAAGATTAAAGTCTTATAATTAACATAAAGTACAGGAATTTTAATAAAACAACAATATCCGTTATAAATTTAAAAAGCAAAAATGAATCATGATAATAATAATTTATATGTTATTAAAACATAATGAAATGATTACAAAATTTTAATAAATATGAAAATATGTTTAAAATTAAAGTTAAATTGAAAGATTTAATAAATTGAAAAAACTTTTGAACATTTGCGTGTTTATAACAAAATAATTACTAAATGAATAAATTTAAAGTATCAAGTAAAAAAAATACAAACAAAACAGTTAAAAAATGATTGATAACTGGATTAATTAGTTTGCAAAGACTGGTAATGAGCAAAAATTATTTTTTTTAAAGTTCATGCCACTCAGAGGCTTCGATACCGCATTGGAACCATTTTTTTACCCCTTGTCGATCTATTAAAATGAAGCTTCTCATATAAACACCGTGGTTGACCCGAGTTGATTATTTTGCGAAGGAATACAAGTGATCTTATATTAATCATATCATCAAATGATACCCCAAATATCAAGGATCTATATCGTGAAATAGGGTCCTAACGCCTCAATCCGTATACGTATCTTACTACACCATTATAGACAACATTAAGTTTATGTTTGCTTGCCGCGTCACAACCAGCAAACAATTCGCATCCATATAACAAAGAAGGCATGACATATGTCTTAGCAAGCAAAATCCTAGTCCTCAATGGGGTCAAAAAATGATTGATAACTGGATTAATTAGTTTGCAAAGACTGGTAATGAGCAAAAATTATTTTTTTAAAGTTCATGCCACTCAGAGGCTTCGATACCGCATTGGAACCATTTTTTTTACCCCTTGTCGATCTATTAAAATGAAGCTTCTCATATAAACACCGTGGTTGACCCGAGTTGATTATTTTGCGAAGGAATACAAGTGATCTTATATTAATCATATCATCAAATGATACCCCAAATATCAAGGATCTATATCGTGAAATAGGGTCCTAACGCCTCAATCCGTATACGTATCTTACTACACCATTATAGACAACATTAAGTTTATGTTTGCTTGCCGCGTCACAACCAGCAAACAATTCGCATCCATATAACAAAGAAGGCATGACATATGTCTTAGCAAGCAAAATCCTAGTCCTCAATGGGGTCAACCTTTGTGCAAACCATAATGATCTCAACTTAGCATATGCCTAACCTACCACAATATTAATATGATCCGTCCACGACAACTTACTATTCATGACAATCCCAAGGTTCCTAGCAGAAGAAACAATGCCTATTCGTTGTCCATCAATTCTGACATCCGATTCATCCTGTGTAGCACTAAGCACTTTGACTTCAATGGATTAAGGAATAGACCATTAGCAGTCGTCCACCTATGATTGGCTGCCAGATCATCATTAAGCCTCCTAATCAGGATCTTGTAAGAATTAAGATCCTGTGCAAGATATATCTGAATATCGTCAGCATACATATGAATCTTGCTATTGAGTAAAATGCCTGGTAAATCATTAATATATACCGAGAAAAGAAGTGGCCCCAGCGTCGAACCCTGTGGAACACCTCGTGACATGTGGAATGGGTCTGATATTCCATTTCCCGCATAAACCGTCTCTACCCTTTCAACAAGATACGATGCTAAAAGACGCCTAGCGTTTCGAGAGAAATTAAAAAGGTATCTCAACGAGTTTAAAGGGTCTAGGAGACATGCTAATTCCGTGATTAAAAGAGCCAAGATACGTATACGGATATATATATATATATATATATATATATATATATATATATATATATATATATATATATATATATATATATATATATATATATATATATATATATATATATATATATATATATATATATATATATATATATATATAAATAAATATAAATATATAAAAAATTAATCATGATAATAATAATTTATATGTTATTAAAACATAATGAAATGATTACAAAATTTGGATAAAAATGACAATATGTTTAAAATTAAAGTTAAATTGAAAGATTTAATAAATTGAAAAAACTTTTGAACATTTGCGTGTTTATAACAAAATAATTACTAAATAAATAAATTTAAAGTATGAAGTAAAAAAAAATACAAACAAAACAGTTAAAAAATGATTGATAACTGGATTAATTAGTTTGCAAAGACTGGTAATGAGCAAAAATTATTTTTTTAAATATATATATATATATATATATATATATATATATATATATATATATATATATATATATATATATATATATATATATATATATATATATATATATATATATATATATATATATATATATATATATATATATATATATATATATATATATATATATATATATATATATATATATATATATATATTGTTTGATTGATTTCATTTAAATTTAAAATATATCTTTAGTTTGAAGTTAATATAAAGGTTTTGCGACATGTTTTCACGTCAGTCGCATAATCATTTATTTACTTTTATTCTTTATTTTGATTTTTTTGTTTTTATTGAAATTCTGTAATTAAAAAATGTCTATAATTGTATGCGGATTTTATATAATTTACTAAGCTGCTCCAGTCACTTTATCCTCTGCCATCCAACATTCTAAGCATTTCTTCTTCGTTCAACCTTGGTTTCCCGAAAGCTGCAATTCTAAATTCGCTTAATACAGGGCAGCAGGCAATAAAATGTCGTTTCTTCAACTAGCATGTTACAAAGTTTACATATTTTATCCTCCTCATTCCGTCCATAATTGTTTCCATTTAAGTGAATCATTCCACTTCGGGCTTTAAATATCCAACTAATTTCTTCCAGTGTATATTTTTCATTTATGTATAACTGGGCTCTGAAGGAACTTAGGGATTTATAATGTCTGCTGCTTTGAGCTTTCGTTTGAAATCGTCTTTGCTTCAGATTTAATTTCAATGCACATAGCAAGTCTGTACTAAACGTATTCCATGATTCGATATCATTTATTACTTCAGGCCATAGCAAGTTCATGTCTTCTGCAAGTGCTTTCAGTTCTTTTACCCAGAAACAATTTCTATTCATCAATAAAGTGGTTAACTGGTGCGGAAGGCGGTTGCGGTTATAGAGAAACATGGTTTTGCCTATATATCTTAAATGGAGGTTCAAAGTATATAAGTGGGAATCTATATATATATATATATATATATATATATATATATATATATATATATATGTATATATATATATATATTATATATATATATATATATATATATATATATATATATATATATATATATATATATATATATATATATATATATATATATATATATATATATATATATATATATATATATATATATATATATATATATATATATATATATATATATATATATATATATATATATATATATATATATATATATATATATATATATATATATATATATATATATATATATATATATATATATATATATATATATATATATATATATATATATATATAATCACCTGGTATAATCACATGACTAAATGCAACAGTCACCTCAGCTAAGTCTGTACAAAAGTCACCAAAAGCAATATCACTATGAGGACGATAGACACAGGCTACACACATCTCCTCTGACAGATTCTATAGTCACTGAAATCATCTCTATGGGGTCAGTTTGCGTCGACTTCGAGCAAACACTTGATCTCAAGTTGTCCCTAACATAAATTGTTTCGCGTTGAAAAAATGATAGTGTTGACAATATATTTTGAGGGGAAAAAAATAGCCATTTTGGGACTTTTTTGCGTTTATTTCGTCGAAATGTATTGACAAAATCGCTGTCACGAAATGATTACATATACATACGCAACTAGTGGCTCGATTTACACACACACGCATACAAAATAAATAATTTGAAAAAGAAGAAGCAGACGAAGTTATTTTACAAATATCTTTGGAGTTAAAAAACTAATTTTACAGTGCTGCATTTTATTTTTTGGAACATAGCAATTAATTCTTGTGATTCCATTCATTGCTAGCTCGGTACTATACATGTTGGTTGAAGTGCTAATGCTTGTTTTGGAACATCAATTGCTGTGCCTCCTTTTGTTTAAATTATGTTTTGTGTTTATTATCCCGATGCCCAGTACAAATGAAACGATTGTAAACTATAATTGACCAAATAAAGCTTTTATTTTGTTAACATTTGTGTTTAAATTTCATGTTATATATGTACATTATTTATATTCTACCATATAGTAGGGAGCGGCTAGATATTGTTGCTAGTTTATTATGGAAATACAACTCTATGTTATACTTTGTTTTATCAATCATCAAATTACATTTTTAAATAATAATCAGATCCACTTTTGTGTTATAAATTCACAAAAATCAGTTTAATAAATAAATTATTTCTTAATTCACATTGCAAATGGCGCCATGTTCTGAAAATACTGACTACGCGAGTTACGTCAGTTTTTCAACTCGAAAAAAAAACAAAGTACCACAAATGGAAAAAATTTCGCTAGTTTTTCGCATGTTTTGGTTTTGTATGGAGTTTCAACTCGAAAACCGAACAGAGTACCGGCCTTAATTCGTAGCCATGAACACTCACAAAGTTGTCGGATGCAGTTTCACAAAGCCAAGTCTCTGATACACATATAACATCCATACCGAAATTTTCAAAAATTAGTCGGAATTCGTCAACTTTATTACGCAAACTCTGAGCGTTGATGCGACAAAATTTTATACTATTTCTTTGTTTTGCTAAAATTCTTAGCATTCTCATTGTAACGTCTCTGGAATGGTTATCACGATTAAGTGTCATCGACATTGTAAAAAAGTAAATAATTAGAAGCAAAACTAGCAACACAATTTTCGTAGAAGATACTGTTACGAATTTGATAATTATAGATTTAAGTTTATTTAAATTAGTTTCCGTTAATTTAAAATTTCAAATTGTAACGATAAAATTTCGTTATCAATTGTTGGAATCATTTATTCATTTTCTAATACTTTTCTAAATTTCCTTTATGTTCTTTTGTTTGCTTATTTTCATATCGAAATGTTAGTTCTTAATCTCTCATAGTATAACAGCCCCTTTGCTTTGTTATTTTGCATTCTCATTTCATCTCATTGTCTATTGTCATTGTTATTGTTGTTGTAGTAATGCGAGCATATATCTATGTGAGTGTATATGTGTTTGGCAGCCACCAGATGAATAACTTCCCAATAAACACAGGATGAGCGTTTTTCAAATGCAACAACTTTTCAGTTTGAGGGTAATTATAATTATCAACATAAATTCAACTTGACTTGAAACAGCTCATATTCAATACATCTTCAAATTGTTTGCGAATTACTTGACGACATCTTTGAAAAGGTGTTGAAGATAATATGCGAAAACTTTGACAAAACACTACCCTAAAATGCAACGAAAAAACCATGTGGTTTTCAATACTTGTTTGTGCAACGAAGTTCGTGGTCAATTGAAAGAAATAAAAAACATTTTAGACAAAAACCTGAATTTACTCCAAATAGTTTCTTATAATACGTAAGTGAAAATAAAAAAATTAAATGAAACTTTAAGGAAGACACTAAATATACATCTCTTTGCCGAAAACTAAAATAATGGATTCTACGTTCTTGAAAACATTTAAAAGCTGACCGATGAAAAAATGTTGGACAATTAACTGGAACTGCTTCAAATAGTTTATAATAATTGGTAAGTCAATATGAACAATTAAATCAACACTTTAGAGAAGTCACTAACAGCCAATTTCTCATATCCGAAACGAACGCTTTCGTTCGACTGAAATGCCAAAAACAGCTGATTTTCCTTTATAAATTCAGCTGTTTTGGGCATTCTAGTCGAAAGAAAGCATTCGTTTCGGATATGAGAAATTGGCTATAAATTTAACTCTCATTGCAGAAAACTAAAATATTTAGATCCTGCATTCTTGGAAACATTAAGAGGTTGACCAATGAAAAATGATGGTGGCTTATCGAAAAGAGAAAGTTTCCATAAATCATAGTACAACGAATTAAACTTGGTATTTATGCTTTTCCATAATAACTACTGGGTGATAATTCGCATCACGTCTATAGTTTAATTTACATCGCATTATCGGTTTAATTTGATATTTTGTGGATTAAAATTGCTGGAAATTTATTCTAACTCTCTAGTCATCAAGTTCCTTGCTAATTTCCCGAGTTTTTAATTTTACAACAATTTTGTGACACCAACGTTCTTGAGGAATTTTGTGGTTTTCAATACATTTTGTGCCACGAAGTACATTGTCAGTTATTTTTATTGACATAAGTCTGAAATTAATCCAAAACGCTAATTATAATTGGTAAGTCAAAATAAAAAGTAAAATGAAAACGTAATGGAAATCACAAAACTCGATTGTTTTGCAGATAACTAAAATCATTGGATGTTATATTCTTGGAAGATGTTGACCGGTGAAAAAATGATGAAATGAAACAACAAAGAAAAGATTCCAGAAAACTTGCAAAGTGCAACAATTCCTAAATCAAGAACTTCTGGATGAAAATGTGCATTACATCAATTTACATTCCGTCATCAGTTTGATATTTTGTGAATTCCTCTTGATGGAATCTATTCTAACACGCAGGCCAGCGAGTTCCTCGATAGTAATTATTTGAAATTGCCAGCATATTAATTAATAATTAATTAATTAATAGTTATGTGACACCAACATTATGGGGGAAATTGAATTATACATGAAAAATGTTTAAGTTATTTAAAGCTGTATTGATAGGTTTAGTTATTAATACCTTTAATAAGATAATTAGTTTTTGATTGGTATTATAACATATTATTATTTTTATATATTATTAGTTATTTTTAATATTATTATATTTTTAATGAAAAAAATTAATAAAATTTACAAAATCACTAGACATTTAGTGTTGACTTTCAGTAAGACCTGGGATTGACTTTCATGCAAATTGTGGTTATAAAATATTCGCAGCAATGTTAATTTTTAATTTGTCTCACATTGAAAACTGTTTGAGAAATTATTGAGTAGCGATGCATTTCAATTTGAGGATTACAATTGAGAGATTATTGCTATTGTGTTGAATTTTACTGTTGAGGGTAATGTCTGTTTTTTGTTGAGAACGCGATTTTCTCAAAATTTCTCAACTGAATATTACCCTAATGCTTTGAAAAAATGTTTGAAAAATTATTGCATTTTAGTATTTTTCAAACGTTTGTGTTTATTGGGTTAATGGTCGTAGATTCTTCTAGCGTTGTCAAAGAATCTTCTGGCGTTGCCAGAATATTGTAGTGCTGCCAGAATGTTCTCGCATTGCCAGACCGTCATATATAAAAGAGCTCGCATGCTGCTAACGAGTCAGTCTTAATTAAAGCGTCAAACGTCAGTGTGAACGAATTGTAAAGTGAAGTCATAGTAAATAAATTGTAGATTAACGTTATTGAAACGAACAGTATTTTAATTGTCGGGTAATTAAAAACGCCTAAATATAAAAACGTAACAATTGGTGTCGGAAGTGAAATAACGGAAAAAATCTACAATGAAGTTTAATGAGCTTCGTGTGAAAGACTTAAAAAAGGAATTGAGCAAAATGGAGCTGCCGACAACAGGCAATAAGGCCCAGCTTCAAAAGCGTCTACTGGAAGAGTTTGAAGGGCGTAATATGGATATTGCGGCGCACGAGTTTGATTATAAGGAAGACATTGATGAATCAATACCAGCAGTGTAGAAACTCCGTCTGTGGCTTCGAGTGTTGTGGATTACACATCAATGCTCAATGTTCTAAGAAAAATGATGGAAGAAAACTCTAGAAAAATCATGGATGAGAATTCTAGAAAAATGGAAGAAAACTCTAGAAAAATCATGGATGAGAATTCTAGAAAAATTGAAGAAAATTCTAGAAAATTGCTGAGAGAAAATGCCCTACAAATGGAAGCAAGTTCAAGAAAATTGGAAGAAAAATTCGACGAATATTCTAGAATTCTCAATGAAAAACTACAACAAATTTCTGAAGGCATGGAGAAACGTGTGGACCATATAGAAAATCAAATTGTGGAATTGGATAAGAAAGTTCTTTCCGTGGATGAGAAAATTGTGGTTCATGATGAGAAGTTTCTGCACATCGAGAAAAAATGTCAGAGCTGGAAATTAAAGGTGGTCCAGTGCGCGTCATCAAAACTCCTGTTTTCGACGTCATTTGATGTCTTCAAATTCCAATTCGAAATGGTTGCTTGTAGAAATTTGTGGAATGACGATGATAAAGCAATTGAACTTCTATTGGCATGAAAGGGCAATGCTGCTGATGTGATACAAAGCATTCCCGCTGCTTCTAGAAATAACTATAATGAAGTAATAGCGGCACTCCAACGCAAGTATGGCGGAGAGCACAAGCAGGACATCTTCAGAATGGAATTGAGAGGAAGAATCCAGAAATCCAATGAAACCCTAGAAGATTTCGCAACAGAAGTTGAGCGTCTAGTGCTTTTGACATACCCAGGTGAGAGTCACCCACTTGTGGACCGCATCAAGATTGAGACCTTCGTCAATGGAATTCGAGACCCAGATATAAAATGTGCAACATATGCGTCACAAAAGGCTACATTCGCTGAAAAAGTAACATTCGCACTTGCACAGGAGACTGCGGGGTTGCTAGCGCGGCCTCAAATTCACAAGGTACGTAAAGTAGAGACAGAGTGTGACGAATCATGAGGCCATGAAGCAGGCAATGCAAGAAATGAAGCAAGAGGCAAATAAATCCCAGATCAAATGCTATAACTGTGATAAGCCGGGACATCTAGCTCGAGAATGCAAAGCACGACGCAAACAGTCAAGATCCACATCACCATCTCCATTAAACAATAGCCATAAGAAGGTGACCCCACAGTCAAGTGAGTCACCTTTAAACTAAATCGAGCTAGTTCAGCGGGACAAGAGCTGGCTCCCACAGACGATGGCCCCACCATCTCCATAGCAATAGTTCAACAGAAAAATAACAATTTAACTATTGCGGGTGTTATTAACGGCGACAAGCGTACTTTGACGTTGGATACTGGTGCATCAAAGTCTATCATTAGATCTGATTTAGTAAAAGGAAAAGTTACACCACTGATTGGAGTCAAGCTACGCACGGCTACAGGGGAACCCGCAACCGTATATGGAAATTCCACCCGTAAAATTAACTATTGCCAGCAAATCCGTTATGATTTCGTTGTGGCCGAAGAAGTTATAATTGGAGCGGATTTCATGATTGCTTTTGGTCTCAATTTGGATATGAAGCGTCGCGTAATGACATGATGCGATGCCGAAATAACGGTAAACGTGGGATACGACGATAATACACCTTTCAGACGTTTGACAACGAGGCAGTCAGAGTCTATACCACCGAATGCCGAAGCAATTATATGGGTTTCTATGAATGGAGATTGTGAAGTCGGCCAATTGTGGGTTGTTGAACCAGCAGAAAACAAAAGCAACAACATCTTGATAGCAAATGCCCTGGTAACAACGAACGAAGAGAGACAAATACCAGTTCGTGTCTTGAACTTGTCTGACAATCACGAGCAAATTGTAAAATTTTCTGACATTGGCAAATGTACACCAGCCGAGGCAATAGTTAATGAGAGACGGCTTCCTAGAGAAACCAGGTCGGTGCTATCCCAGCTAAGATCGGGGATCTCTAGGTATCTAAATAGTTACCTCTCCATTCTGAACCCGGCAATTCAGGATGTCTGCCCGAATTGTGGACATTCGCCTCATATCACGAGGCATCTCTTGGAATGTCCTGCTAAGCCGACGGACCTGATACCTACTTCACTTTGGACTCATCCAGTAGAGGCAGCTCGCTTCCTCGAACTGGATGTTGACGCCTCAATGTCAAATCCTAACTAATTGTTCTGTTTTGTCTTTTCCTTTGTTTTGTCTTTTGTTCTACATGCAACTTTCCCAGGGGCTACAACAACAACAATAGTCAATTTGGAAGGCAACTCATCAAAGACACATGGAGCAGTGAGAAAACATCTAGAAGGGTATGTCGAGGCTTGGACATGTCATCTATCGCCGTCAGATAGAAATAAAGCCAAGCAATAGTTGTGGAAACACGCCTCTGTTTTTGCTTCTGAAAAGGGAAATCAAGGAAGAACATCTGTAGTGAAACATGAAATTAAAACCGCAGAAGAAAGGCCTATAAAACAGGCACAACGAAGTGTTCCCCTGGCAAAAAGAGACGAAGTTCAAAAGCTCATAAAGGAAATGGCGGAGAGTGGAGTGATCGAGCTATCATCAAGTCCTTGGTGTTCCCCAGTTGTGCTGGTCAAAAAGAAAGATGGAAGTACCCGATTCTGCGTGGACTACAGAAAACTGAATGATGTCAGCAAAAAGGACAGTTATCCGCTTCCACGCATTGATGACACGTTGGACACACTAGCCGGAGCAACATGGTTTTCTACGATTGATTTGCAGAGTGGATATTGACAAGTAGAGATCGCCGAGAAAGACAAGGAAAAGACGGCTTTTGGCGTTAATGGCGGTCTCTGGCAATTCAATGTAATGCCGTTCGGGGTCTGCAACGCTCCGGCTAACTTCGAAAGATTGATGGAGCGGGTACTGAAGGGGTTGCACTGGAAATCGTGATTGATATACTTGGATGACATCATAGTGATGGGCAAAACATTTGACGAGCACCTTAAGAACTTGAAAGACGTTATCCAGCAATTGTCAGCCTCTGGTCTACGTCTTAACGCAAAGAAATGCTCCCTTTTCCTTCGGGAAGTTAAATACCTGGGTCATCATGTGACTGCAGAGGGCATATTCACCGATGAAGACAAAATCCAAGCTGTCAGAGATTGGCCACGACCCCGAAAACTACACGAATTAAGAAGTTTCCTTGGGTTATGTACATATTACCGACGATTCGTCCCAAACTTCGCCAGCATCGCCGCTAGTCTCCATAAATTGACGCAAAAAGGTCAGAAGTTCAAGTGGAGCGACGAACAGGAGGATTCATTCCAACATTTAAAATAACTTTTATGTTCAGCTCCTGTTCTAGCGTATCCTATTCCGGGCGAAAATTTTGTTTTGGATACAGATGCTAGCGCGCATGTATTGGAGGTGTGCTATCTCAACAGATAGACGGCAAGGAGAAGGTCATCGGATATTTCAGCCGAACGTTGTCCAAGCCCGAAAAGAACTACTGTGCTGCTAGCGACGAGAGCTGCTAGCCATCATAGAGAGTGTAAAACATAATCATATATATTTGTATGGACAACACTTCTTGCTCAGGACTGATCACTCAGCTCTACGATGGTTGCTCCAATTCAAGAATCCTGAAGCTCAACTGGCACGTTGGATCGAGAGGCTCCAAAGCTATGATTTCAGTATCGAGCATAGAAAAGGTGGAAAACACGGTAACGCTGACGCTTTGTCACGTCGACCTTGCAGTATAGAATACGAGCACTGCTCGAAAGCTGAACATAAGGAGTAGATTGTTGATATTCGACTGTTACACATCGAATCTGGAGTGGACTGGCCAACAGAACAGCGTAAAGATCCCATTTTGAACAAAATTATTTCGGCAAAGGAAGAGAACAAGAAGCTCAGTAAGAAAGACATTGCAGCCGAAAGTCCACTTATGAAATCATACTGGGCTCAATGGGATAGTTTAGTTCTAGTCAATGGATCCCTGCAACGTAAATGGGAAAGCGAAGATGGCAAGAACAGCCGAAATTTGATCATCGTACCGGATTCCAAAATAAGAGACGTTTTGGCGGAGTTCCATAATGGTTCCAGTGGAGGTCATCTGGGAATAACCAAAACAGCCGAGAAAGTGAAGCAAGGATTCTACTGGGTTGGATGCCAGAAATCAATTGCTGAATGGGTAGCCAGTTGCGAGAAGTGCATGAAGGCGAAAGGTCCAACAAGGAAAAGTCGAGGTCCTATGCAAGAGTATAGACCAGGAGCCCCGCTTGAAAGAATAGCAATGGACGTGGTAGGACCTTTCCCAGTAAGTGATTCTGGAAACCGTTATGTCCTTGTGGTCATGGATTACTTCAGCAAATGACCGGAGGTGTATGCAATTCCAATATGTCGCTACGGTGTGCCGTCCGAAACTCACTCCGACCAGGTAAGAAATTTTGAATCGGCCATATTCAAAGAGATGTGTGAATCCCTTGGTATCAAGAAAACGAGGACTACGCCATTACATCCACAATCCGATGGTATGGTAGAAAGGTTTAATCGCACTCTGGAGGAACATCTTCGAGAAGTGGTGGACAACGGCAAGAGGGACTGGGACGCAGCGTTGCCAGAATTGTTTCACCAAAAACCGCTAGATTTGCCCAAAAAATAGCTAAAAAAAGCTAAAAAATAGCTAGAAAAAAAGCTAAATTTTTTTGTATCAAAAGTCACATTTTTGATTGAAATTTAACAAACTTAAAGGCTTTATTTCACTTACAATGCATATTATTTTCATTTTAATTCCACTTCTGTGAGACTGTAACAATATCTAAGGCATATTAGCTCTGTTTGCGTATTCGATACATTTTGATTACTATCACAAATTTTTACTGGAAGTCATTCGTTTTGTGGGAGCTACCTTCCCAACACCTCTATTTTTTTTACTTGTTATTTTAAAATATTAAATGATCTAAGCATGCTTTGGATTTGGTAAAAAAATGATTTGTCATTTTTTTAAATTAAAATTTAGTTTGGATTTGAAATTGTGAAAAATTCGAAATACATTACTTTTATTTAAATTGTAGAAAATACCTATAGTTTACATTTCCCAGTAAAAACATTTTCCTTTTCTTCATGAGCTATCAAAGTGCTTTAAAAACGTGCTAACGCCAACTTAAATTTCCAAATTCAGACTCATATTCAAGTAGAAATTATTGTATATATACGTTTTTAAAATAAAGTGTTGAAAAGCATCTTCTATTTTTGAACGCTATTTTGGTTTGTGGTTAAAGGCCGGTATGCACCTCTAGCGAAAAATTTCATTCCCATAAGAAATGCATTGCTATTTATGCTAACGAAATTTTCGGTAGCGTTCAATTTCGTAAGCTGGTACGCACCTCTAATGAAAATAACAGGGTTGTCAAAAGCATATTTTGGCAGCAAATATTTAATTTATTACAATCATTGTGTGCGTAAAAGTTTTAAAAGGTCTGTAAATAATAAACAATTTATTTGAGGAATATTTGGAACATATATTAACAATTTTTAAAAGCGATTATCTGGTTTAAAATTTGTGTAATTTGTTTGTTGTAGACTTAAATAAATTTCGCTAGAGGTGCATACCGGCCTTAAGATGCAAAAACTCCTCACATTTAAAGACTATTTCATAATTCTTCCTTCTTTCATACCCATTTTTAAGTTGAATCACTTAATTATAAGGACAAAACGACTTTATCGTCTTTTGGACAAGGAAAACAGTTTATATAAAAGAAATTCACAAATGCTATTATAACCAAAATTCGCGTTCGTATTTTAAGGAGACGACAATATTTTTTCAGTGCACAAAGCTATTCACATCTACTATTTTAATTTAGTAATATCGTAATAACTTTAGAATATTATAATAACATAAAAAGGATAAACGAGTCAAATGATAATATTCCCAATAATTTACTGACAGTTTATCTAAAAAGTTTGTATGGTAATAGTAGATTTAAAGTTTACGATAACTTTTATGTATATAATGAAAAAACTTTACAACAAGGTGTATTTGCTACAAAAATGCCCGCATAATGGCTGGACTCATTATTAATGTTTCAACTGAGCTTTGAAATATGTGGAAACCCTTATACTTGCAGCAAGGCTTAGATAAAAACGCCGATTTATCCATATTTCAATAGAAACATGTCGAAAATAAAAAAAGCCAAAAATAGCTAAAAGGGTCATGAAAAAAAGCCAGAAAAAAGCTAAAAGCTAAATGCATTTTTTCCCCGCTAAACGTCAAAAAAAGCCAAATCTAGCGGGAAAAAAGCTAAATTGGCAACGCTGCTGGGACGAGCATATACGAAAGTTTTTGCTGTCCTATAGATCTGCCATTCATGATTCCACCTCTCGAACACCGGCCAATGTTCTATTCGGAACTGAGTTGAAGTTGCCTGGAGATCTGATATTCGGCGCTAAACCAAATGAGCTCGCCATGGAAGAAAACAGAAACGACATCGCAAACACTTTCGGTGAAGTTCACGAATCAGTGCGCAACAAAATAAAAATGGTCAGCAACAGAATGAAGGCGAGATACGATCGTGCTGTAAATACTGAGGACTTCCAAGAAGAAGAATTTGTTCTGCTATTTAACACGCAACGAAAGAAAGGATTGTGTCCTAAACTGCAAACACAGTGGGAAGGCCCATACAACGTCATCAAGAAGATCAATGATGTTGTATACCGGATTCAGAAGGACGACAGCCCTAAATCAAAGATGAAAGTTGTACATCTGGAACGATTGGCTCTTTACAGAACATGTTCTGTGCCTGTTCGGGACGAACAGTTTATTTAAATTAGTTTCCGTTAATTTAAAATTTCAAATTGTAAAGATAAAATTTCGTTATCACTTGTTGGAATCATCTATTCATTTTCTAGTACTTTCCTAAATTCCTTTTATGTTCTTTTGTTTGCTTATTTTCATATCGAAATGTTAGGTTAGGTTAGGTTAGGTTGGGTTATGTATCAGGCTCACTTAGACTATTCAGTCCATTGTGATACCACAATGGTGGACTTCTCTATTATCACTGAGTGCTGCCCGATTCCATGTTAAGCTCAATGACAAGGGACCTCCTTTTTATAGCCGAGTCCGATCGGCGTTCCACATTCCAGTGAAACCACTTAGAGAAGCTTTGAAACCCTCAGAAATGTCACCAGCATTACTGAGGTGGGATAATCCACCACTGAAAAACTTTTTGGTGTTCGGTCGTAGCAGGAATCGAACCCACGACCTTGTGTATGCAAGGCGGGCATGCTAACCATTGCACCACGGTGGTGAAATGTTAGTTCTTACTCTCCATAGTATAACAACCCCTTTGATTTGTTATTTTGCATTCTCATTTCATATCATTGTCTATTCTCATTGTTATTGTTGTTGTAGTAATCTATCTATCTGAGTGTATATGTGTTTGGCAGCCACCAGATGAATAACTTAATGGTCTTAGATTCTTCTAGCGTTCTCAAAGAATGTTCTGGCGTTGCCAGAATATTGTAGTGCTGCCAGAATGTTCTCGCATTGCCAGACCGTCATATATAAAAGCGCTCGCACGCTGCTAACGAGTCAGTCTTATGGTGTTTTCTTTTCTGAAAAAAGTGCTTTGCCGTCATTTTGTCTGTACAGAATGCGCATTTTTAAAATGTTACCAGCAACCTAAAAAAATGCTATCATTTCAGCGGACAGAAAAGAATTCAAAGAAGGAAACAGGGCAATCGCAGCACTCTCGGTTGTTGGCAGTGCTGAAAATGCCCGTAATTTGCCTCTATGCGTGGCACTATTTTCACAACATAATTCGAAGCCTTTTCGCACTTTTGCCTGTTGTTTTAGAAAAGAACCTAAAAAGTACATTTTCCGGCCAAAATGCAAAAAAAGTGCGCATTTTTCATAAGAAAAGAAAACGCCATTAATTAAAGCGTCAAAGGAATAACATCAGTGTGAACGAATTGTAAAGTGAAGTTATAGTAAATAAATTGTAGATTAACGTTATTGAAACGAACAGTATTTTAATTGTCGGTTAATTATAAACACCTAAATATAAAAAGTAACAATATGAAAATTAAAAAAATGTGATAAACTGTAGCACTGGTACTAGTCCTGTGATAGGTCTATTAGTGTCAATTTGCACCAATTACCCGTAGGGATTTTACTAATGCAAAATCAATAACACAAAGAGCTCAAAAGGTTTACACCAAAATATTAACTCAATTACACTGCACAACAATTATATACGATTAACATAACAAATTCAAGAAAAAAATAAATAATTAATCAATAAATGAACATTTAATTAATAATTGTTACTAATATATAAAATAATATAAATCCATGATATGACTGTTACAATTTTAGACTTTGAACTTTTTTTTTTTAATTTTGACTATAAAAAATCCATTTTAAAGTTTCATTCATTGGTTTCACTTAAATTGAGATGTACATACATCCTCAAAAAAAATCGCCTCTCTAACATATGTTCCAAACATATTTTGCAGGAAGCACATATATTATTGGATACTGCCGAAACATTAATATGTTTGTTTTATGTGAACATATTTGTGGAAGCATTTTGAGCCAAAAATATTATATGCTTGGAAGAATTTTCCCCAAAGAAGATTGTGCTCATTCCCTAACATAATTTTCACTTCCACGAAATTTTTTAGTTCTTGGCACCTTTTTCTGTAATACAAATAATGTTGAAGAAATTATTCAATTTTATAATATTTTTAAATTTTACCTTTCGCCTGGACGGAGAATCGAACCGAGGACCGTACAGTTTGTAAGCCAACACACTACCACTGAGCTACACGCTCACAAAAAATCGCTTCTGTAACATATACTCCCAAACATATTTTGCTTCAAGCATATACATTTTTGGCTATTGCCCAAACATTTATATGTTTGATCTCTTCCAATATATAATATGTTTGAAAGCATATTGGTCTAAGCAATATATGTTTGGGTAGTCAATTTCCAAACATTTTGTATTTTTGCATCCAAATTCAATAATGTTGTCTTCCAAAAAACAATATGTTATTATGTGAACATATAATATGTTTGGAAGCATTTTGCACCCAAAAATATTATATGCTTAAAAAAAATTCTCCCAAACAATATTGTGCTCAAAATTTTATTTATTTATTTATTTATTTACAATCATAATAAATTATGAAAATAAACAGGTAATATAGGTGCTAACAACATAGGTTTTCGACCTGAATGCTCAAAATTTTGTTTCTGCCTAATTGTATATTCCCCCACATCTTTCTCACTTCCTCGAGATTTTTTAGTTCTTAGCACCTTTTTCTGTAATACAAACATTGTAGAAGAAATTATTCAATTGTATGATTTTTTTTATTTTAATTTTACCTTTTGCCGGACTGGGATTCGAACAGCGGACCACACAGTTTGTAAGGATCACAGAAGTAGCTGATCAATTGCCCAAGGAAAAATAAAATGTTAATTTTGTAATAACAAGCAACAACCACCAACTTAATTCAATATCGCTCCCTGTTAAATAGCGCTCCAAGCTACTAAACACATATATGTTTATAGGCTATTTCTAAATTAATATATGTTTGCATCCAAGCATATTATATTTAAAAACATTTTATGTCCCAAACATAATATGTTCTAACATATTAACATATATGTCCCAAACATGTTATGCTAGTTTATGAACATTATATGCTTGCACTCAAAAATATTGTGTTTAAAAATTTGTGTTCCAAACATATAATGTTTATAGCCAAACATATGAAAAACAGTCTTTTTCATCTTGTAAATATATAAATAAATAAATAAAATTTTGAGCACAATATTGTTTGGGAGAATTGTTTTAAGCATATAATATTTTTGGGTGCAAAATGCTTTCAAACATATTATATGTTCACATAATAACATATTGTTTTTTGGAAGACAACATTATTGAATTTGGATGCAAAAATACAAAATGTTTGGAACTTAGACTACCCAAACATATATTGTTTAGACCAATATGCTTTCAAACATATTATATATTGGAAGAGATCAAACATATAAATGTTTGGGCAATACCCAAAAATGTATATGCTTAAAGCAAAATATGTTTGGGAGTATATGTTACAGAAGCGATTTTTTGTGAGGGTGTATAAGTCTATACATCCAACCGTCTTGCAGTCTATAGGGCTTTGTCCAAATAAATTTGACAATCATACTTTTCTTCTGTTGGTTAAGCTACACTTGTAGGTTAGTCAATGCATGGGTTTAAGCTGAAATCAAAAACTACAATGATTGAAGAATAAACCAACAATAACCAAACTAATTATAGTTATTTTATTTTACTAAATTATTGAATGTTTACTTCAAAAATAGGCAAATGTGGCTTATAAAAAATTGAATTAAAAGAACTTCCTGTGTACACACAAAAAATTATCACCAACATTTTTTCAATTAAACACTTAATTGAATTTGGAAACGGATTCAATTAATATGTTAATTGATTCAATTAATTATTTAATCAAATCCGAATAAAAACCAATTTAAAAAATGATTTATATTTGTTACGTTTCCAATTAAAATATTAATTGATTCAATCAATTTGTTAATCAATTCGGAAATAATTTTCAATTACAAAAGTGATTCAAATTTTTTCCGTTTCCAATTACGCATGTGATTGATCCAATCACCTTTGTGATTGAAATTGAATAATTTTGAGCAATGGAAAGAGCGAAAAGAGACAAGAGAATTTATTCAACAATGTATGATAGAGAGATCAGTCTGTGGAAGTAACTCGTAACGAACGGTTGGGTTTTTGTTTTTTGCGTAAATTGAAAAACATGATTGGCGACATTCTGTCTGCTGCATTCAAAATGTGTGCATAAATATTTTGAACGCAACAACAAATCATAGCAAAGGGTTGAAATAAATATAGTGTGCAACAACAAACGACCACGTGGTAAAGGTTTGAAAAAAATATATGAGAGAACGCATTTGAAATTACCTGTGTTTGTGTTTTGTGGTATTGTAAAAATGGAAAACTATCTACGTTTATTGAAGGTAAGAAATTGTGAAATGTGAATACCGTTTTCCATTGAAGCCTGCACCCTCAAAAAAAATCGCTTCTCTAACATATGTTCCAAACATATTTTGCAGGAAACACATATATTATTGGATACTGCAGAAACATTAATATGTTTGTTTTATCTGAGCGTATTATATGTTTGGAAGCATTTTGAGTCCAAAAATAGTATATGTTTGGAAGAATTCCCCAAAGAAGATTGTGCTCATTCCCTCACATAATTTTCACTTCCACGAAATTTTTGAGTTCTTCGCATCTTTTTCTGTAATACAAATATGCTGTTTTTTCTTTCAAATGTCTATTCTCTTGATTCCGAATGTGTATTCCCTTTATTCTGAATACTCATTCTAATATTCAAATTAAATAGTAATTAGACTTAAGCATATAAAATTTTTGGTCTTATCATGAAACAGTTTTCCGAACCAACATACAAGCGGTTTCACAGAAATTGCTCTCATTTCATTCTATCGCTGTGTTATGTTGATATCTTTTTATTCAACCGTCCCGGTTTCTATCTCTATTTATTTCTCTATACTAACTCTCTCTCTCTCTCTCTCTGGCGCTCTTTGAATAAAGTATCACAACATATATATGTTTACTCGAAATTTGTAAATTTATATATGTTTACATTCACACATATTATTTTTATGAAACATTCATGCCCCAAACATAATATATTCTCACATATTAACATATGTGTCCCAAACATTTTGTGTTAGTTTAGGAACATTACATGTTTGCACTTAAATATATTGTGTTTAAAAATTGTGCCCGAAACACATTTTGTTTATATCGGAACATATTAAAAACATATTTTTCTAACAGTGTGTTTACATTAAACGGACTAAAATAATATATTTTTTATTCATTTCTTTTAGTGACCAATTTTATTTCGTGAAATTGTCCAATCAATCCCATCAACTCCATCATTTTATCAAATATATAAGAATATGTTTGCAATAAAAAAGTGGGTAGCGTATTGATCTTTTAAAATTATAAATTTTGTTCACTCCTAGTTTTCTTAAAACCAAGAGCGGTATGGGTTTGTTGTAAGATTCACCTTGAAGTTGCGAAGTGGCGTTGGCATTAAATTGCATTTTTGTTTTACCTGCCTTTTTCAGTTTGAACCCAAGTAGAGAGCAATATATCTGATATATAAACTAATGAGCTGAATTATGTAATGGTAAAAAAGTTCTTTCTTTTGGATTTAAAAATATGAAAAATATCCGAAAATAATAAAAATATGTATTTTCCATTTATATTTTTTTCTATTTCCAGAATTTGCAAAGTATCATCAATATAATACCAAATATTACATTGCTTTCCCATTATTTTTGTCTTTGATTGGTTCAAATTTTAATAGACGATTTCAATGTGTGGAAATTTTGGAAAGGGCTTGTTAGTCAAATTAAATTACCGAGCTCCTTAATCATAAGCGTAGGAAGGCCTCTGGGGAGGGGGCTTAGACCCCCCCAGAAAAATTTTAGCCCCCCCCCCCAGAATTTGAAAACCTATTTACGATTTTACATTTTTATAAAAATTAAGCAAGTATATACTCGTACAACGCACAAAGTTCCACTAAAGACTTTCATGCACAATCGAATTACTTGGGTTGTGGTAGAAGTCTTATATTTATGAAATAAAGCTGTGTTTGAACTTATGATTTAGTTGAATAAAAAATAGTAATTGATATTAGAACTATTCTTTCATAAATTAATATCTTAATAATGCTGCAAAAAAGCGTCGCCAAAAAGAAATGAAAATGTTCTTTTTGGGTCTGGAAGTGGTACACTCTTACTTACTCTTTTACTCTTTTTTTAAACTATTTGAAAAAAGAAAACAAAAAATTACGCATTAAAATATAAAAAAAAAATTAAGTAAAAAAACTTTCTGTGTAGTTAAAATAGTTAACTTCTTTGTGAGGACATTTTTGGAAGTGCTTTTAAAGTTGTGCCTTTAGAACAACTCCCAATTTTTTGCTGAGAAAAGTGTGGAACTACCCTACGGGAAATGGATCAACCACAGAACTGGTATAGGACTAGTCACTGGTGTGTATGGACCAGTCCCAGTTCTGATCAAAACGTATGGAAGGGACCGTCCACCTTTACATGGGTTTGTCATTGACGGAGTAAACTTACATTTTAGGACGCGTCTTGGACTCACCCCAAAAGACATATCCTGGAACAATTTAGCAGGAGCAACCCATAAACAGGTCCTCAGGAACCAGTCTCGGACAAACTCTTAGAAATCTCTTTCAATTTGGACTCCTAATCGAACCCGAAATGAAAAAAAATTTGAAATATATCGAACAAAAGGTTATTCTGATAATTTTATTTCACTAAATTTTATTTCACAATTTGCACCAATTTCCCGTAGGGTACTTTTAGTTGCTTTATTATAAATTGATTCTCGAGTTATTTTGATGTCTATTTTTTATTAAATTTTATGAAATAAAACATTAGTTGAACCTATAAGTTCAGTCTATAAAGTTTTAGCTAGGGGGGCTATAGCCCCCCCTAGGAAAATTGTCTAGCTACGCTAATGTCCTTAATACACCTTTTTATGCTAAAAGACTACAACTGCAAAAGAAGATTATAAATCTACAACCTGGAACTAAGAATTGAACTTGATATTCTATGCAGGTAATGTTTAACAAAATTAACTTTTAATTGAACAAAATTAAAATCGAATTATTCTGTTTACTTTCAGAAAAAACTAATTTAGCTTACAGGCTGCTGATTTATTGGAAATCTAGGCGCATCTACATATTAGAAGGAACATGCTAACATGGTTATTATTATAAGGAAGATAATGATTTATATAATTTATTTGTTCACCCTATAGTTGTTATTGATAGTAATTGTATTTGTAAGTTATGTTAGAACACAACACAAATGACAAGAACCAAATTTATTTGTCTATTGCATAATTCAAAAAATAATAAAATATTAAATATGTTTTATAAGAAACATATTTTCTTTAATTTTAAATAAAACTAAATACGATTTTGGGGTCGCAATATATAAATTTTTTGATCGAAATTTATAGCCAATTTCAATTAATTATTTAATTGAATCAATCAAATAGTTGATTGATTTTTGTCGCGAAATTAATTAAAATTTTAATTGATTCAATTAAAACTGTGATTGAATTTTATGTTAAAAATCAATCACGTTTTTAATTGATTCAATCACACAATTAATTGATTCCGTGACAAAAGTCAATTAAATTTTTAATTGAAAATCGTGTTGGTTTTCAATCAAAATGGGTGATTGATACTATCATTTTCGTGATTGAAGGCATTTCAATTAAAAAAATGATTGAATCCGCGATTTTCGTGATTGAAATCAAATTTTTTTTTGTGTGTAGTTAAAATAAAGAACATCTTTGGGAGGACATGGAAGTGCTTTTACAGTTGTGCCTTTGGAAGAACTTCCAAATTTTATTGCTGGGATTATATCATAGAAATTCATCTACCATGCTAAGCTAAATGCGCATTCGTATCATCACGAAAATCCCAAAATTTCTATAAATTCCTCATCAAATCACCACGTACGAAAGAGAATTCCCAATTTTGGAAATACTGGCACCACTGCTCATGGTCGGCAAACACTAAAACTTCTGAACCGATTTTGACCAAATTTTCATCTACCATGCTAAGCTAAATGCGCATTCGTTTCATCACGAAAATCCCAAAATTTCTATAAATTCCTCATCAAATCACCACGTACGAAAGAGAATTCCCAATTTTGGAAATACTGGCACCACTGCTCATGGTCGGCAAACACTAAAACTTCTGAACCGATTTTGACCAAATTTTGTATGCATGCCCATTATATGCCCTGTTTCGCTGAAAACGTTGGGTGATTAATTACAGTGTAGCGGCGTTAATAAGCAAAATGATGGATCATACCCAAAATTTTTTCGTGAAAAAATATTGTTAAAAAGTAAATAAATATTTCTAATCCATAGTCGCGATAAGCATATGCTTTGTTTCCCGACGAAGCCGCATACATAACCTCTTTTCATAAAAACTGCGTGCTAGTCAACCGAATTATAGTATAAATTATATAAATTAAATATTTTATGAATTTTAATAAATTAAACTAATGTGTTATTGAAAGTAAATTAATTGTATCATTGAAAGCTATTGAAGAAAGTAGACAAGTAACAGGTTGAACAACAAAGGGGAACCTCCTTACCCAACAATAATAGAGCAGAAACAGAAAAACATTAAATTATGAAGTCGATTTTTGAGGGTGTATATTGCTGTACAAACATAATACCACATTAGTACTTTCATAATACCGTATAGTACTTTCATTCTTCGTATATCGCCTGTACCGTTATTATTGCACGATGCGTATGGTACAATATCAATACCGAATGGTACAGACGCAAAGCATGAAAGTACCATACGGTATTATGAAAATACCTATATGGAGTTCAAAATAATACCTAACCGGTATTAATTAATATTTATTTTTTAATATTTAATTATTATAAAATTAATAATCTAAGTTTTTATCTAAGTACTAAGTTCGTTTCTGCGAAAATCGAATATCTTCTTCTATTTCCGTAACTAGGGTCCCAAACGCAGGGTTGTTAACTTATTTATGCGAAATAATATGCCTGCCAATTTTTTCGTGCGAAAAATTTAGGGTTGTTTAAATATTTGTTGGAAAATGCTCAAAACAAAGATTTCGCATTTATTCCGCACTAACGTTTTTTATATGGAGTATAACAGTTTTTCGTGCGAAAACGTGATCTTAGTACTAGGATTAACGTTATTGAAACGAACAGTATTTTAATTGTCGGGTAATTAAAAATGCCTAAATATAAAAACGTAACAATACGAAAGTAATGCGCTTTACAGACTATCAGTTATACCGGACGGAATGTCGGTGTTTGTAAAGAATCTTACATTGTGTCGAATCGATACGACTTGTCGGCGATGACTAAATAATCGGTAAATGTATTATCGATCCCATAAACATGTATCAGTATCGATTATGCATTCGGACTTAAAGGGCACCTTATACGGTCGGATAAACCCTGCGACACAACACGTTGCGGCGACAAATCCGATAGTATAAGGTCGTGTTCGGCTGTCGCGGGGACGTGTTGGCATAAAATCAAAACAACTTTGATTTTTTCTGGTTGGGAGGTACAAATCATTGAGTGTAAGGGGATGTTCGACAAACATTATCAAACACAAATTTATTTTTACATTAAAAACAGGCATTTCTGCAATGAAATTAATGATGGATCGCCAATTCTGTTTGAAAATTAAAGAAATATATAAATCTAAACCAGTATTGTGGCAAAAACGTGGAAAAAATCCACTTCCAATCAATGGAGAGCCAGACGACAAGTATTTTGAAATTCATCAAGTAATTTGTAATATATTAAATGTGGATTACTTCAGGAATCATTGTTTTGACACATATACCAGGATTTTCTTCCATTTTTTCAGTAAAAAATGGTTTCACCCATAAATCTTCATACAACTTCATTGTTTGTTTATGCTTCTTCTTATTTTTTCATGTTGCCATCACATTTGTTCGTGCAGTGTAAGGGCAAAACTTGAACGAACACACAACAAATAGACGAACCTCTGTCGGAGTGTTTATCCGACCGTCTAATGCGCTTTACAGACTATCAGTTATTCCGGACGACAGTGCTCGTGTCGAACATATCCCATATATTGTGCACATTATAAGTTAAGTTCGAAGGCATAATCGATACTGCTGCATATTTATGGGATCGATAACACATTTACCGATTATTTAGTCATCGCCGACAAGTCGTATCGATCCGACACACTGTAAGATTCTTTACAAACACCGACATTCCGTCCGGAATAACTGATAGTCTGTAAAGCGCATAAGGTCCGCTTAACTTATAATGTGCACAATATATGGGATATGTTCGACACGAGCACTGTCGTCCGGAATAACTGATAGCCTGTAAAGCGCATTAGAAATTATACCTGCAATCTAATTATCAAACTTATTATGTTCTAAAATATTATAAAGCCGCGAAACATAACTTATATTAAACGTTATAAAAAATGTTTAAATAATTTGTTCTGCTGGTGTAGCGTTTGTAGGTCGAAACCCATCAAGAACTGAGGTGTCATCTACACATATAGGTTCATCCGAATGATTTGGTTTGACATAAACTATTCCCCGGAACGCAGATTTTATCAAGTTTTTCCTCTTTAGTTGTACTGCCTCTTGGAATAATCGGCAATTCGTATTTGATAAATTCTCGTTGATATATATCGGTTTGTTGCCATCGACACCAATAGAGCTTAAGGAGAGTGTTTTATTAGACTTTTTGTATGCCGACAGAGCTTTGAGTATAAAGTTTTTATCGTAAGGGGACATCAGTTTGGCTATGATGAAAGCATCGGGAGAATTGTAAAAATTAGTATTATTTCGGTTTTGTAAACGGTTGATACTTTTTAATCGTGGACAAGGCACATTAATTTCTTTGCAAACATTTTGGAACATTAGATCTAGATCTTCATTATTTCTGTACGGAATGCCGTTGATTCGTAATTCACATGCAAGGCATATTAATTAAAGGTAAAGTCACGAGCAAGCGTGTGCACACCCCGTGATATTTAGAAAGTCAAACTAAAATGACAGGTCACTTAAGTTGACATTTTGTGTACGTGTAGTGTTGTTGTTTTCTAACACAATGTAAATAAAAGCAATATTTATGTACAGAAAGAATGTAAACAAACCTACTAAACGTAAACAAAGCCTTTGACAAGATGAATGTCGATATTAGTCACCTGATTGCATGACTTTACCTCTTTAATATGCCTTGATTCACATGCAACGATAGAGTTCTCTTGACGAAGAGCCTGAGGTTTCAAATTTTTTATTTCAGCTTTCAAAACATCAACCTGTTGCACAACTGCTTCCATTTCAGATACCCTAACATTATTTTTTTTCAGGTCAACTCCAAAATCGAATATCTTTTTATCTAATTCCGTGAGAAGGCGAACCTCAAATTGTTTTAGAAGTGATTTTACTCTGCGCTCTATATTCTGACTTTGCTCTCCAACTTTTGATCAATCATCTGTATGAAGTCTGTGGGAGACATAGCAAGTCGTGGCGCTTTAGTAGTATTTTGAGGTGAGACTTTGTATAGAGAAGTTTCCCTTTCGCGTTTATTTTTATAGATGATTGGTGGATCCATTTTATGCGTTGGTTTGTGCTAAGCAGCTTTGGGGGTTTCTCTTTATTTATTACTATGACAGCGAATTAGAGCAAACTGTTGGGCGTTAAGGTGGGTACTATGTTCGGTTTTCGAGTTGAAAATCACTTTATTTTCGCGATTACTTTTCCTGAAATAGTCAAAATTATAAATGAAAACAGACATATTCCTGTAAAGTCTTGCCAAAATCTAGAGGAACAAGAAACTGCACATCAATGGAGTTAAATTATGTGCTTTATATTGAATCCTTTTAATAAAGTAACCGCGAAAATTTCAACGCGAAAAGCGAACATAGTACTTACCTTTAGTTATTTTAACTGACTGACGAGAGCAAGTACAAAGTGATGTTTTGAGTCGATAAAATTATTAGCAAATATTCTTGGTTTTATAACAGCTTTTAGGCGCATTTAAAAAAATAGCAACGTGATTCGTAGTTGAATAATAAAGTTTGTCTTCTTCACAGGGTAACTCGTAGTTGATAAGTCTTAGCAAATATTTCTATGGCCTACTTTTAGGCGATCCGTAAAAAAGAAAAGAGCTTTTGAACTGGCAAAAAGCTTTCAATATGTTTTAATTTAGTTGTATCCACTAGAGGTCTGCATCGAATAACTTTTCACTACATGTATGCAATTCGCTGTCGAATATAGTACATACACTGTCTTTCTCTCAGAGCGCAAGTAGTGAAGTGAAGAGAACGCTTGCTTGTCAAATACCACCAAGTACTTATCCGAAACAATATGTGTTCCGAAAAAAAGGAACAATAAAAATGTAAGTACTTGAGAAAAAGTACAACATGGATTCTCTTCACTTCACATGGTACCACAAGTATTGCTTAGCTATGTGCGAAGCAAAACTTTCCATTATTATTAATCATAGATATGTATGTATGTCACATATTTCATATATTTATGTATGTCACACACTTACCTTAACGTTTTCCGTTCTTTATATCAATCCGAAAACATATATTATGGAGAGTAACTGTTTTCTTCTATTTCTGAAACTTCACGTGGTACATGGAGTACTCTATGAAGTTTTGTTCTCGCAACATACTCGACGTGATCAATCTGAGTACACTTCAATAAGAGAGAAAGAGGAATATGTGTTTGTTGGTAGTGAAGACATCAGAGTAGCAACAAGAAGTTACTCGTGGCTTTTGATGTTCATTAAAATGTGTACCAATTGTTTTGCGACTCTCTCAAATAGATGTACTCATGTAGCAAGTACACGTGTACTCTGCATTTACAAATGGAATTGTGCAGACCTCTAGTATCCACAACCATATGAGGATAAGTGTTGTGCAGCAACTCAAAAATGTGAAAGCTCAATCACTTTTGCCACTCATGAAAGTCTTCTGTCAAATTTCCTCTCACTCTTTTATATGTTTTCTTTGTTTTTGTTATCTTTCTTTATGTTTGTGTATTTCTGATTTTTCCTTCACAATTCCGATTAATATGAGAAAAAGTTTTTGGACTTTTAAGCACAGATATTTACAAAACGAGCTTGATTCCAAAGCTTCAGACACAGGGCGTATGGATTTATAATTAAAACAATGAAAGTTAACAATTTGAGTCTTTTTAGCAGATTTTAGATACTTTTAAGGTGGGTATTAAGTTCGAGTTTAGCCGCTAAAATCGTCATTTTTTCACTAAAGTGAAAACTAAATCAGTAAAAATAAGCATAAAATTATACATTTTTGTTTCAGATTTCATTATAACTTGATGGGGAATAACCCAAAGCAAATTTTCACAAAGTTTGTTTCCTTAAAATAGATTATTAAAGAAAAGTAATCGTGAAAAAATGACGATTTTAGCGGCTAAACTCGAACTTAATACTCACCTTTATTCACGAGCTCTAGCGAAACACGCCTACACTCAACGACAGTTAGTTCCTTATTTTGTTATATATTGTTTTGTTAATGATTTTCAATAATATTCAAAGAAAACCCGAAAAATGTACGCACTAATTTAAAACAACAAATATTTGATATATTTGTATTATACGAAACAGTAACGACTATTATATTATTTTCTAACAATCTCTAGATTTTATAACGTTTCCTACATTCTAACAAGTGTATTTCCTTAAGATTTGAAAATATTTAATACTTCTTAGTGAATATCATTTTCTTGTTCAGTTGTAAATTCTTATACCCCGCGAAGAAATTAGTATTAGTTAAATTCTATGCCTTATTCTAGTTAATGAACTATTCCTAACTGATTTCAGTTTTGGATTTTTTCTGAAGCAAGTAAATTTTCCCAGCAAAAAAAATTGGAAGTTCTTCTAAAGGAACATCTTTAAAAGCGCTTCCAAAAATGTTCTCCCAATGATGTTCTTTATTTTAACTGCACAGGAAGTTCATTTCAGTTAATTTTGTATAACTCGCTTTTTTCATACTTTTAATGGGAAATTTAAAATTTTTTGTTTCAAATAGGTTAAAAGCAGATTAAGAATTAATAAAATGATACAAATTATTTAAATTTTGCCGAAATAAATGTTAAATCCATTCTAGAAAACTTGCGAGTTTTTGAAAATATTTGATGTCAAACGTTCCAGACAAGCGTTAGAATGCATTAAAAATCATAAAAAAAAGTCAAAATAAAACATATATTTTTAATTCATATCCAAAACACTGAATTCGCATCACACCTTCCCTGCCAACATTTTTTGAATTTGACGGCGCTTCTGATAATCCCCACCACGACGAAAGCAATCGTATACGATATCCAAAACTCTTCGGAAAAGCGCCGTCACTATTGAGAAGTTGTACCACGCCAAGTTACTATAAAAAAGTATCGCATGAGTGCAATTATTAAGTGCCTTTTTCAATAAATTTAGAACGACCCCAATAAGAACCCTTTCAAACCATCAGAAAATTGCATTTTAAGATAGTTGTAAAAGAATCATTGTGGTCAAGTAAAACGCGATTGTTTAGATGTTTATTAATTTGATTAAACATTTATAAATTCTTATAAATATAACATTTATACCACTATCACAACACATTTAACCCTTTCGACCCTAAAGTTTCCTGTTTTTGTTCATAAAACTGTAACGGTATCGAAAGCTACAAGTGTTTTCTTCAAGTCGAATGAAAAATCAGCTAATTTGGTTGTCAATTAGCAAAAAAATTTTCATTTAATTTAAAAAGAGGTTTTTCATTAAATTTAAAAAGAGGTTTTTTTATACGTATGAGTTTTTTCAAAAATTTCAACTAAAATTTTGAAAGTTTTTATTAAATCTGTTGTAGTACATGTCGAATAAAATATTTCTGGAAGTCAAATCTTAGAATTGCAAAAAAACAACAGATGGGAAATTTTTAAAATTGAAAAGTTGCCTGTGGGCAACTTTGTGCAATTGTGGTAGTAAAATTACATATTTTTGAACATAAGACCTGGAGAAAAAAGGTTTGAAAAACAATGATTTTGAAAAAATTTTGAACTTCAATTGGGATGTCCCAGTGGCGAGAAATGCGGCGATGATGTGGAAAACATATCTGCAGTGCAGTGGGGAATTTGGAAGGAATCGTAAAAAGGGAGGAAGTCACTTCTTGGCAACATACTAGTGGATTAGCACGAATATTGACGCTTTATAATATTTTGGTTTTTTACACCGCCAGTTAAATTGACATGGGCTAAAAACAAAAAAAAAACAAAACATTTTCGTGAGTCACGCGTGATTCACGCGAAGCCGTGAATGAAATTTTAACGAAATCTCGTGAATGAAATTTAAACGAAACCTCGTGAATGTGCGTGAACGGGATTAAAGAAAAATGTGTAGCGCGTGAGCGTGTGTAAAAATCAAATTGTGTTCGTGATTGTGAGTGAGTAAACTTTCTCCGAAATCACGCTTCCGATAAAAATTTACTTTCACGATCCAACCCACGCTCACGATCACGCTCAAGATAAAATTCACGTTAACAATAAAATTCATATTCACCATAAAATTCGCACTCACGGTAAAACAGACACAAAAAGTCACAATCACGAACAAATTCACGTTCACGTAAATTCAAGCTCACCGATTTTAATCACCTTTACATATTTAATCACGCTTAAGATTTCAATAGCGTGAGTCACTAGAAATTTCGTTAATTACCAGAATTTTATTGAGCCACGAAAATTGTCGTGTTCCGAAAATATTCGTGACTTACGAGATTTGTCGTGAATTACGAAAATGGTCGTGAATCGTACGAAAGCGTGAGACATAAACATTGTTCATGTGTGAGCGTGTGCGAGTATGACTTTTCATTTCGTGACCGTGAATTCCTACCCACATGGCATGCGTGAGTATAAATATTTCTTCGTGAATGTGTTTGAGCGTGATTGAAATTCCACTCACGCGCGCATCTAAGTATATATTTACTGTAAAATAACAAAAAACTTAACAAAAATCCAATAAAACGTAATACGTCTATCATTACAAAACAAAATAGTTTGTAGTCACAAAATAGTTTGTAGTCACAAAGCCCAAAGTTGCCCACAGGCAACATTCTCTACCGCCTAAACGAATGGGCGTGGCGACCCGATATTTTGGCTAGACGCTTCTTAAATGACTTCAACATGATTAAAAGTAAAAAAAAAAATTTTAGCGATACCTATAAAAATTCGGGGTCGAAACGTTAACATAATATTTTCAATTATAATAGAATGATGTTGATTTACAAGTGGCAAGTTACATGTTGCAGCGTCTATCACCCAGTGTTTTTATTCTCGATGGAGGCAGCGTGTCTGTAAAATATCTGAAAAACAATCACTTTATTTCATTTGAAAAGTCAAAAATTTTTCACCAATATACCTTTTACAATTTTAAGCGAAATAACTATGTTTTCAGTACTTATAAATAAATTATAAGAAGCTAGTTGCGCTTGGTGTTTCACAAAATATAAAATGGCTCTTGTAACAATAGTGATGGCAAAATACTTTCATGTATGTTACATTTCATACTTTTTCATACGCTTTCCCCATCACAGCTGGCGATTGTTGCAGTGTCACTTACGAGTCTGAGGTAGCGATGAGGATGAAATAAAACTTTGAAATGCTGACAGGGTTAAGAATTGATGCAAATTCAGTGCAACGGTAACTGAAATGGTGGACAGTCCATGTTAAATTCGTCGCTTCTGCGCCAATTTTGCACCACTTCCGGATCCAAAGAGAACATTTTCACTACTTCTTTGGCGACGCTTTTTTTGCTGGGTTATTATTTCACACAGAAATAAAATGGCAAAACTATATTGATGAAAATTTTTAGCCTTTAGTTTCGAAGGCACTTTTTTTCTGGGTGAACATACCCGAATATGTGTCAAGAAAAAAGTAAAACTAGAACATGCTTTGTGTACTTCGCACAACAGTCATATCTGGAATGCGCATCACTATGATAAATGTAAAAAGTAAAACCATTGTTAACATTTGAATGAATTCTCAGGCCAAAAATTTGTCCATAGGATTTACGATGACATTTTCAGCGAATATATTTTTTATTTGTAGTCAAACACGATTATATTTGAGTCAATTTGATACAAATAAGCAAATGCTCAGAAACTGGAAACTTAGGTTGAAACATAACATGTTTCTATAGTACAAAAATGTATTTTTTTTTAAATTCTGAGAACTCTATGTTCCCTGCCAACATTTTTTGAAATTGACGGCACTTCTGAGAATCCCCACCACGTCGAAAACAGACGTATACGATATCCAAAATACGTCGGAAAATCACCGTCACTATTGAGAAGTTGTACCACGCCAAGTTACTACAAAAAAGCATCGCATGAGTGCAATTGTTAGGTGCCTTTTTAGATAAATTTAGAACGACACCAATAAGAGCCCATTCAAACTATTACAAAAAGTGTATTTTAAGATAGTTGTAAAATAATTATTGTGGTCAAGTAAAATACGATTGTTTAGAAGTTTATTAATTTGAGTAAAAATTTATAAATTATTCCAAATATAACATTTATACGAATAAAAACACATTGAACATAATGTCTTAAAAAGGAATTATGTTGATTTATAAGTTGCAATTCTGCTATATTCGGCTGATGCTCCAGCGTCTATCAGTATTTATTCTTGATGGAGGCAGCGTATCTGGACAAATACTATCACTACTGAAAAACTATCACTTTATTCCATTTGGAAATTCGAAAATTCAAAAATTCACCAATATACCTTTCACAATTTTAAGCGTAATAACTATGTTTTCAGCACTTTTTTATTTAAATAAATTATAATAAGCTACACCCAGAGAAATGGTAGGTTGCAATTCGATCATTACAATAAGGAGAACAGTAATCTATTTTTTTTACAAGAACAATGTTTTAGTTATTTCTCCCATTATATATCCAATACAACCGTAAAAAAGCTCACAAAATCAAATAGGAATTCCCATAACTATTCAATTGGTTACAATAACCAATGCCGATCAATTTAGTTTTATGTCGTTGTTTAGTGTTATGTTGAGCTAACCACCAGCATAGTGAGACCTACAGCATGGGAATCAACAAATGGTTATATAACCAAAAGTTGAGTATACTAAAAAAATTTAGTTCAATCATGGGGCGCACGTAAGGTAGTTGTTGCAACAAGTAAATAGTAATATCAACATTGACAATTTAGATGGTATGACGCTACAAAATTTGCTAAACGGGGAACAGCGTCACTAAATTTACTTTTTAATAGTCCGCAATAAATTGAATAATAATGTTCGAATTACCAAGTGTAAACTACAATTTGGCTTAAGGTAAGTATCGTATCGACTTTGTAAAAACATAATATTATAAAAGTTTCCATAAAAATTGCAGGCTTCATACACGAACAAACACAAATACTTTTTACGGCAAGCGACCTTTTTTATTGTATTAAGCACATAGGACGAGTCAATGGCGCACAGTGGGCAAAATCGCAAAAAATGGAGATAAATTAAACTACGTATCCGATTTTAAAAATTCTTTCATTATTATAATGCTACGCTATCACTGAGCGACATACGCCAGACATCTTTTGGAAAAGTGGGCGGTGCCACTCCCACTATTAATTGTCATGAAACTTTCCCAATGTTGTACTGTTAATCTGGTAATAGTGCTTGGCTATACTTGGTTATGATTGGGCGTGATACCTGCCAATCATAACCATTGTTGTCTTGCTAATAGTCCTTGGCTATACTTGGTTATGATTGGCCGTGGCACCGCCCATTCAAACTTGGAACGGTTATATCTCATGAACTATCAGAGGTATGAATATTCGATTTAGTATATATGTTGATCATACAGTATAAATTACATCCAAGATGGAATAGGGCGGTGCCACGCCCCCTTTAAAAAATGTTCTGTCTCAGTCGGATTTTTTTCTTGGAAAAAATTAATACAATTTTCACATAGTAATCAATTTATTATACCCTTCACCACTACTGTGATACAGGGTATAATAAGTTTGGGCATTTGTATGTAACGCCAAGAAGGAAAAGTCGGAGACCCATCGTTTAGTATACCGATCGTCTTAGAATTAAATTCTGAGTCGATTTAGCGATGTCCGTCTGTCTGTCTGTTCATGTATTTTTGTGCGCAAAGTACAGGTCGCAGTTTAAGTCCGATCGTCTTCAAATCTGGCATAGGGGCGTTTTTTGGAACGCAAACGATCGCTATTGATTTTGAAAAAAATCGGTTCAGATTTAGATATAGCTGTCATATATATTTATCCCCGATCTGTTCATAATTGGCGTATTTATCAATCGATGTTCTTCAAACTCAGTACATCCGAATATTTTATGAGTCTCGAAAAACTTTCAAAATATCAGCCAAATCGGTTCTGATCTAGATATAGCTCCCATATATATCTTTTGTCCGATTTAGACTCATATGGCAACAGAGGCCAAAATTTACTACCGATTTTCGTGAAATTTTGCACAGAGAGTAGAATTGACATTCTACCAATGCTTGGTAAATTTGATGGAAATCGGTTCAGATTTAGATATAGCTCCCATATATATCTTTCGTCCGATTTGCACTTATATGGCCTCAAAAGCCAGTGTTTTGCCCTGACTTGCTTCAAATTTTGCACGAGAGGTACGTTTAACGTTGTCGTTATGTGTGCCAAATTTGGTTAAAATCACTTCAGATTTAGATATAGCTCCCATATATATCTTTCGTCCGATTTGGGCTTATATGGCCTCAAAAGCCAGAGTTTTGCCCTGACTTGCTTCAAATTTTGCACATGGAGTACGTTTAATAGTATCGGTATGTGTGCCAAATTTGGTTGAAATCGGTTCAGATTTAGATATAGCTCCCATATATATCGGCCCACATTTAGATATAGCTGTCATATATATTTATAACCGATCTGTTCAGAAATAACGTATTTATCAACCGATCTTCTTCCAATTTCGTATAATCGAATATTTTGTGAGTCTTGTAAATGCAAAATATCATTCACATCGGTTCAGATTCAGATATAGCTCTCATATATAGCTTTCGCCCGATTTACCCTCCTATGGCCTCAGAGGCCAATCTTTTGTTCCGATTTACGTGAAATTTTGCACAGGGAGTAGAATTAACATTAAAAACGTCCACACCGAATTTGGTTGAAATCGGTTCAGATTTAGATATAGCTCCCATATATAGCTTTCGCCCGATTTACACTCCTATAGCCCCAGAGACCTATGTTTTACCCCGAGTTACGTACAATTTTGCACATGGAGTAAAATTAATATTATTAATATGCACACCGAATTTGGTTGAAATCGGTTCCGATTTAGATATAGCTCCCATATATAGCTTTCGCCCGATTTACACTCCTATGACGCCAGATGTTTACTCCGAGTTACGTGAAATTTTGCACAGGGAGTAGAATGAACATTATAAATATGCGTACCGAATTTAGTTGAAATTGGTTCGGGTTTAGATATAGCTTCCATATATATCTGTCGTCCGATTTACAGATATGACCACCGTAGATCAAAATTTTCCTCCGATTAACTTAAAATTGTGCACACACTGTTAGAAAAATATGTTTTTCATATGTTCCGATATAAACAAAATGTGTTTCGGGCACAATTTTAAAACACAATATATTTAAGTACAAACATGCAATGTTCCTAAACTAACACTAAATGTTTGGGACATCTATGTTAATATGTTAGAATATATTATGTTTGGGGCATCAATGTTTCATAAAAATCATATGTGTGAATACAAACATATATAAATTTACAAATTTCGACTAAACATACATATGTTGTGATATTTTATTCAAAGCGACAGAGAGAGTATAGAGAGAAATAGAGATGGAAACCGGGAGAGTTGACGAAAGATATCAATATAACACAGCAAAAGAGTCAAAAGAGAACAATTTCTGTGAAACCGCTTGTATGTTGTTTCGGAAAACTGTTTTATGATAAGGCCAAAAATTTTATATGTTTAAGTCTAAATATTATTTAATTTGAATAAAGAGAATATACATTCTGAACCAAGAGAATAGACATTTGAAAAACAAACAGCTTATGTTTTCGCCTTGAGAGCAGCATTTTATGTATGTGTGGACATGTGTTTTGTTTATCATTTTGGCATTATGGGCACAATTTTTTTCTTGGTTCGTTAAAAGAAATCAGGGGTCTTCATAAAAATAACCAAAGGGCACTATACTCTTTTTAGAGTTGGGACAGTAAAATGAAATAAGGAGGAAATAGTGAAAAATTACACAGTAAAATGTAAAAAAACAAACTTTAGTTCCTCTTTATTAAAAAGTAGTCCACGAGGAGTTGACGGACACCATCAAATATAAAAGCGGGCATTAAGTTCGAGTTTTACAGCTAAAACAATTTAAAAAGTTTATTTTCTTTAAAATGAATTATTAAAGAAAAATAAAAGGAATTTTAGAGCGATGGTGTTAAATGCTAGTAAAAAACTGTTCACTCTTAAATAAATTTATGTTTATATTATAAAATTATGTATGTATGTTTATACTCGACTCCACGTTCTTCTTTTGTTAGTTTTTGAATTCCTTCCAAATTTTAAAGTTTTGTACAAAAACAGTTTTTTATTACAAGATTGTTATTTTTGCAATAAAAAATAATATGTTATCCAAAAATCAGTCAATTTCGTTTATATCAAGCACTGTTACTGACTATAAATCTTTAATAACACACATTTCGAAGTTTCATTTAAAAAAAATTAATATAGTATAAATATAAATGTGTAAATAAAAAAAAACAAAAAAAAAATGTTCGGTCGGAGCAGGGATTGAACCCACGACCCTTTGCATGCAAGGCAGACATGCTAACCACTGCTCCACGTGGCAAACAAATGTATGTTTCTGTTAAATAATGTTATGTTTGCATGGGCTCGTGGGCGCTGCAAACTATGCTATATAAATGTAACTTAAAACGATAATTATCTACTGGTGACTATAACAGCTACGTAGCCCAGTGGATAGTGTGTTGGCTTACAAACTGTATGGTCCTCGGTTCGATTCTCCGTGCAGGCGAAAGGTAAAATTTAAAAAATTTATAAAAGTGAATAATTTCTTCAACATTATTTGTATTACAGAGAAAGGTTCCAATAACTAAAAAATTTCGTGGAAGTGAAAATTACGAGTATGTTAGGGAATGAGCACAATCGTGTTTGGGAAAAATTCTTCCAAGCATATAATATTTTTGGCTCAAAATGCTTCCAAACATATAATATGTTCACATAAAACAAACATATTAATGTTTCGGCAGTATGCAATAATATATGTGCTTCCTGCAAAATATGTTTGGAACATATGTTAAAGAAGCGATTTTTTTTGAGGGTGCAGGAACCCTGCCAACATTTTTGGAATTTGACGACACTTCTGAGAATCTCCACCACGTCGAAAACAATCGTATACGATATCAAAAACTCGTCGGAAAAGCGCCGTCACTATTGAGAAGTTGTACCACGCAAAAGTTACTACAAAAAGGTTCCGCATGAGTGCAATTATTAGGTGCCTTTATAGATCAATTTAGAACGACGCCAATAAGGGACCCTCCAAACAATCAGAAAAAGTGCATTTTAAGATAGTTGTAAAAGAATCATTGTGGTCGAGTAAAACACGTTTGTTTAGATATTTATTAATTTGTGTAAACATTTACAAATTCTTAAAAATATAACATTTATACCACTATCACATTACATTTTAAATAATTTTTGGCATTAATGATGATGTTGAGTTACAAGTAGCGAGTTACATGTTGCAGCGTCTATCAACTAGTGTTTTTATTTGATGGAAGCAGCATGATTGTAAAATATCTGAAAAACAATCACTTTATTCCATTTGGAAAATCAAAAATTGTTCACCAATATACCTTTCGCAATTTTAAGCGTATAATCTATGTTTTCAGAACTTTATTTTCGTTTTTATTTAATTAAAATATAACAAGCTGGTTGCGCTTGGCGTTTCACAAAAAATAAAATCGTAGTAGGGATGGCAAAATACTTTCAAGTACTTTTTGATGTACCTTTTCATGATGGTTGAAGTGACATTTACGAGTCTGTGGTAACGATGAGGATGAAATGGAACTTTGAAATGCTGGCAGGGAAATGGAAATAACATTGTTACTATGCATGCCAAATTTAGTTGAAATTGGTTCAGATTTTGATATAGCTGTCATATATATCTTTCGTCCGATACGAACTTATATGGCCCCAGAGTTCAAAATTTGGTTGAAATCGGTTCAGATTTAGATATAACTCCCATATATATCTTTCGCCCGATTTAGATTCATATGACCACGGAGGCCAAAGTTTCATTTCGAAAATTTTGAAGTTTTGCAAAGTCGGCTCAGAATTAGACAAAGCCCCCCATGTATATTGTTACGAATTTGATAATTATAGATATAAGTTTATTTAAATTAGTTTCCGTTAATTTAAAATTTAAAATTGTAACGATAAAATTTCGCTATCACTTGTTGGAATCATCTACTCATTTTCTAGTATTTTCCTGAATTTCTTTAATGTTCTTTTGTTTGCTTACCGAAATGTTAGTTCTTACTCTCTCATAGAATAGCAACCCCTTTGCTTTGTTATTCCGCATTCTCATTTCCTCTCATTGTCTATTGTAGTAATGCGAGCATATATCTATATGAGTGTGTATGTGTTTGGCAGCCACCAGATGAACAACTTAATGGTCGTAGACAGTGTTGCCAATTTGGTGCTTTTAGCACCAAATTTAGTGCTTTTTGATTTGTAAAAAGCACCAAATTGCCTTTTTGGTGCCTTTTCAAAAAAAGCACCAACTTGGTGCTTTCTGGCATTTTCATTTAGTGCTTTTGGTGCTTTTTTTATTTTGAACAGTATTAAGTTTAATTGATACAAAAATTTTGATTAGACTTTCAAGAGCCGAAGAAACTCAAATTTATTGCCAAATATAGAATTTGATTGTTATGAAGTTGGTATTGATTATTTTTAATTAATATTGTTATTTAGGGTATTCTGTAGGAAAGTCGAGCGATGAGTGTCGAATTTTTGAATTTGGTAAAGATGTCATTAAAAACGTTTGTATTAAATTCACAAAAGCACGCAAAACTGAAATAAGCAATAGATTCCTTCCATACATAAATATTTTGAAAGTTGAAAAACATCACTGATCAAAATGAATTGGACGAAAGCATTAAAACTGATCAAAGTGTATACTTGAATAACAGTTCATAATGGTGAGTACTAAGTTCGAGTTTTGCCGCTAAAGTGAAAACTATATCAGTAAAAAAGGCATAAAATTATGCATATTTATTATAACTTGATGGGGAATAGCCAAAAGCAAATTTTCACAAAGTTTATATTCCTTAAAATGAATTATTAAAGAAATTGTAATTGTGAAAAAATGACTATTTTAGCAGTTAAACTCGATCTTAATACCCACCTTAACTTCTTAAAATTCAACTCACAAAAGTTCTATGATACATCTTCGGAAGTTTTTTTTTTTTTTTTTTTTTTTTTTGTTTAGTAGAGCATTTAATTTTGTGGTGGAAGGTGGTATGTTAGAATTTATAATATATATTTGGTGCTTTTTGGCCTTGGGGAGTTGGCAACACTGGTCGTAGATCCTTCTAGCATGGTCTAAGAATGTTCTGGCGTTGCCAGAATATTGTAGTGCTACCAGAATGTTCTCGTATTGCCACACCGTCATATATAAAAGCGCTCGCATGCTGCTAACGAGTCAGTCTTAATTAAAGCGTCAAACGAATAACTTCAGTGTGAACGAATTGTAAAGTGTGAAGTCATAGTAAATAAATTGTTGATTGTCGTTATTTAAAAGAACTGTGTTTTAATTGTCGGATAATTAAAAACGCCTAAATATAAAAACGTAACAGTTGGTGTCGGAAGTGAAATAACGAAAAAAAATCTACAATGAAGTTTAATGAGCTTCGTGTGGAAGACTTAAAAAAGGAATTGAGCAAACTGGAGCTGCCGACAACATGCAATAAGGCCCAGCTTCAAAAGCGTCTACTGGAAGAGTTTGAACGGCGTAATATGGACATTGCGACGCACGAGTTTGATTATAAGGAAGACATTGATGAATCAATACTCGTCAATACAAGCAGTGTAGAAACTCCATCTGTGGCTTCGAGTGTTGTGGATTACACATCAATGCTCAATGTTTTGAGCAAAATGATGGAAGAAAATTCTAGAAAAATGGAAGAAAATTCTAGAAAAATGGAAGAAAACGCTCTAAAAATGCAAGAAAATTCTAGAAAAATGATGGAAGAAAATTCTCTTCTTTTGGTGGAGAAATTTGACGAAAATTCTAGAATTCTTAATGAAAAGTTACAACAAATTTCGGAAGGTATGGAGAAACGCGTAGACCACATTGAAAGTCAAATTGTGGAATTGGATAAGAAATTTGTGGTTCACGATGAAAAATTTCTACACCTTGAGAAAAAAATGTCAGAACTAGAAATGAAAGGTGGTCCAGTGCGCGTAATCGAGGGCCCAAAAATCAAAACTCCTGTTTTTGATGGCTCATCTTCATTTGATGTTTTCAAATTCCAATTTGAGACGGTGGCATCCAGAAACATGTGGAATGACAACGACAGAGCAATTGAACTTCTGTTGGCATTGAAGGGTAATGCTGCCGATGTAATACAAAGTATCCCAACTTCTTCCAGAAATAACTATAACGAAGTAATAGCTGCACTACAACGCAAGTATTGTGGAGAACATAAGCAAGACATCTTTAGAATGGAATTAAGAGGTAGAGTCCAGAAATCAAACGAGACTCTACAAGACTTGCAACAGAAGTTGAGCGGTTGGTGCTACTGACATACCCAGGAGAGAGTCACCCACTTGTGGACCGCATCAAAATTGAGACCTTTGTGAATGGCATTCGAGACCCAGACATAAAATGTGCAACATATGCGTCACAAAAGGCTACATTCTCTGAAACAGTAACGTTTGCACTTGCGCAAGAAACTGCGAGATTGCTGGCACGGCCTCAAATTCACAAAGTACGCAGAGTAGAGACCGAGTGTGAAGAATCGAAATCTATCATTGAATCGATGAAAGAAGCAATGAAGCAGGTAATGCAAGAATTAAAACAGGATGCAACTAAATCCCGAATCAAATGTTATAACTGTGATAAGCCGGGACATCTAGCTCGAGAATGCAAAGCACGACGCAAACGGTCAAGATCCACATCACCATCTCCATTAAACAATAGCCATAAGAAGGTAACCCCACAGTCAAGTGAGTCACCTTTAAACTAAATCGAGCTAGTTCAGCGGGGCAAGAGCTGGCTCCCACAGACGATGGCCCCACCATCTCCATAGCAATAGTTCAACAGAAAAATAACAATTTAACTATTGCGGGTGTTATTAATGGCGACAAGCGTACTTTGACGTTGGATACTGGTGCATCAAAGTCTATCATTAGATCTGATTTAGTAAAAGGAAAAGTTTCAACAGAAAAATAACAATTTAACTATTGCGGGTGTTATTAATGGCGACAAGCGTACTTTGACGTTGGATACTGGTGCATCAAAGTCTATCATTAGATCTGATTTAGTAAAAGGAAAAGTTACACCACTGATTGGAGTCAAGCTACGAACGGCTACAGGGGAACCCGCAACCGTATATGGAAAGGTCGCCGTAAAATTAACTATTGCTAACAAATCCGTTACTTATGATTTCATTGTGGCCGATATAGTGGACGAAGTTATAATTGGAGCGGATTTCATGATTGCTTTTGGTCTCAATCTGGATATGAAGCGTCGTGTAATGACATGGTGCGATGCCGAAATAACGGTAAACGTGGGCTATAGTGAGAATACACCTGTCAGACGTTTGACAACGAGCCAGTCAGAGTCTATACCACCGAATGCCGAAGCAATTATATGGGTTTCTATGAATGGAGATTGTGAAGTCGGCCAATTGTGGGTTGTTGAACCAGCAGAAAACAAAAGCAACAACATCTTGATAGCAAATGCCCTGGTAACAACGAACGAAGAGAGACTAATACCAGTTCGTGTCTTGAACTTGTCTGACAATCATGAGCAAATTGTAAAATTTTCTGACATTGGAAAATGTACACCAGCCGAGGCAATAGTCAATTTGGAAGGCAACTCATCAAAGACACATGGAATAGTGAAGTGTATTTCGAGGCTTGGACACGTCATCTATCGCCGTCAGAGAGAATAAAGCCAAGCAATTGTTGTGGAAAAACGCCTCTGCTTTTGCTTCTGAAAAGGGAAATCAAGGAGGAACATCTGTAGTGAAACATGAAATTAAAACCGCAGAAGAAAGGCCCATAAAACAGGCACCACGAAGTGTTCCCCTGGCAAAAAGAGACGAAGTTCAATTGTCACCAAAAAGGACAGTTATCCACTTCCACGCATTGATGACACGTTGGACACACTAGCCGGAACAACATGGTTTTCTACGCTTGATTTGCAGAGTGGATATTGGCAAGTAGAGATCGACGAGAAAGACAAGGAAAAGACGGCTTTTGGCGTTAATGGCGGTCTCTGGCAATTCAATGTAATGCCGTTCGGGCTCTGCAATGCTCCGGCTACCTTCGAAAGATTGATGGAGCGGGTACTGAAGGGGTTGCACTGGAAATCGTGATTGATATACTTGGATGACATCATAGTGATGGGCAAAACATTTGACGAGCACCTTAAGAACTTGAAAGACGTTATCCAGCAATTGTCAGCCGCTGGTCTACGCCTTAACGCAAAGAAATGCTCCCTTTTCCAGCGGGAAGTTAAATACCTGGGTCATCATGTGACTGCAGAGGGCATATCCACCGATGAAGACAAACTCCAAGCTGTCAGAGATTGGCCACGACCTGGAAATCTCTACGAATTAAGAAGTTTGCTTGGGTTATGTACATATTACCGACGATTCGTCCCAAACATCGCCAGCATCGCCGCTAGTCTCCATAAATTTACGCAAATAGGTCAGAAGTTCCAGTGGAGCGACGAACAGGAGGATTCATTCCAACATTTAAAAGAACTTTTATGTTCAGCTCCTGTTCTAGCGTATCCTATTCCGGGCGAAAAATTTGTTTTGGATACAGATGCTAGCGCGCATGGTATTGGAGGTGTGCTATCCCAACAGATAGACGGCAAGGAAAAGGTCATCGGATATTTCAGCCGAACGTTGTCCAAGCCCGAAAAGTACTACTGTCTAACGCGACGAGAGCTGTTAGCCGTCATAGAGAGTGTAAAATACTATCATAAATATTTGTATGGACAACACTTCTTGCTCAGGACTGATCACTCAGCTCTACGATGGTTGCACCAATTCAAGAATCCGGAAGCTCAACTGGCACGTTGGATCGAGAGGCTCCAAATCTATGATTTCAGTATCGAGCATAGAAAAGGTGGAAAACACGGTAACGCTGACGCTTTGTCACGTCGACCTTGCAGTATAGAATGCAAGCACTGCTCCAAAGCTGAACATAAGGAGGAGATTGTTGATATCGGCTGTCACACATCGAATCTGGAGTGGACTGCCCAACAGAACAGCGTAAAGATCCCATTTTGAACAAAATTATTTCGGCAAAGGAAGAGAACAAGAAGTCCAGTAAGAAAGACATCGCAGCCGAAAGTCCACTTATGAAATCATACTGGGCTCAATGGGATAGTTTAGTTCTAGTCAATGGATCCCTGCAACGTAAATGGGAAAGCGAAGATGGCAAGAGCAGCTGAAATTTGATCATCGTTCCAGATTCCAAAATAAGAGACGTTTTGGCGGAGTTCCATAATGGTCCCAGTGGAGGTCATCTGGGAATAACCAAAACAGCCGAGAAAGTGAAGCAACGATTCTACTGGGTTGGATGCCAGAAATCAATTGCTGAATGGGTAGCCAATTGCGAGAAGTGCATGAAGGCGAAAGGTCCAACAAGGAAAAGTCGAGGTCCTATGCAAGAATATAGACCAGGAGCCCCGTTTGAAAGAATAGCAATGGACGTGGCAGGCCCTTTCCCAGTAAGTGATTCTGGAAACCGTTATGTCCTTGTGGTCATGGATTACTTCAGCAAATGGCCGGAGGTGTATGCAATTCCAAACCAAGAGGCAAAAACTATTGTGGATGTTGTCAACAAAAACTGGATATGTCGCTACGGTGTGCCGTCCGAGATTCACTCAGACCAGGGAAGACATTTTGAATCGGCCATATTCAAAGAGATGTGTGAATCCCTTGGTATCAAGAAAACGAGGACTACACCATTACATCCACAATCCGATGGCATGGTAGAAAGGTTTAATCGCACTCTGGAGGAACATCTTCGAAAAGTAGTGGACAACGGCCAGAGGGACTGGGACGAGCATATACCAAAGTTTTTGCTGTCGTATAGATCTGCCATTCATGATTCCACCTCTCGAACACCGGCCAATGTTCTATTCGGAACTGACCTGGAGATCTGATATTCGGCGCTAAACCTAATGAGCTCGCCATGGAAGAAAACAGAAACGACATCCCAAACACTTTCGGAGAAGTTCACGAATCAGTGCGCAACAAAATAAAAATGGTCAGCAACAGAATGAAGGTGAGATACGATCGTGCTGTAAATACTGAGGGCTTCCAAGAAGAAGAATTGGTTCTGCTATTTAACCCGCAACGAAAGAAAGGATTGTGTCCTAAACTGCAAACACAGTGGGAAGGCCCATACAAAGTCATCAAGAAGATCAATGATGTTGTATACCGGATTCAGAAGGACGACAGCCCTAGATCAAAGATGAAAGTTGTACATCTGGAACGATTGGCTCCTTACGGAACAGGTTCTGTGCCTGTTCGGGACGAACAGGCTTAAGCGGGAGGCAGTGTTACGAATTTGATAATTATAGATATAAGTTTATTTAAATTAGTTTCCGTTAATTTAAAATTTAAAATTGTAACGATAAAATTTCGCTATCACTTGTTGGAATCATCTACTCATTTTCTAGTATTTTCCTGAATTTCGAGCATATATCTATGTGAGTGTGTATGTGTTTGGCAGCCACCAGATGAACAACTTAATGGTCGTAGATCCTTCTAGCATTGTTTAAGAATGTTCCAGAATATTGTAGTGCTACCAGAATGTTCTCGTATTGCCACACCGTCATATATAAAAGCGCTCGCATGCTGCTAACGAGTCAGTCTTAATTAAAGCGTCAAACGAATAACTTCAGTGTGAACGAATTGTAAAGTGTGACGTCATAGTAAATAAATTGTAGATTGTCGTTATTTAAAAGAACTGTGTTTTAATTGTCGGGTAATTAAAAACGCCTAAATATAAGTCGAAAACTCGCAAAAATTATTCAAATTTACCTATACTCTAATTAGTATATATCGACCTATAAATCATAAATGCAGATTTGCTAAATTTTATGCAACTTAAATATTTCCGATATATTTTACTAACATTGTGGTCCGTCCCGGCCATCAACCAATTTAAATTTGAAGTCCAGACATTTTGTGAAAGTTAAAAAAATTTTGTCCAAATCGGTTCATAAATATTTGTATATGGGAATATAAACCTTTATATAGTTCCTAACAAATTTGAATGTGTTAAGATGGTATCAAAAATATTGATATACCTAGTGTTGAAGGGTATAATATAGTCGGCCCCGCCCGACTTTAGACTTTCCTTACTTGTTTTTATTATAACAACGTTGACGAAAGGGGGATTGTTGTATCATATATGCAACTAAATTCGGGTAGAAATGAAGTGTGGTTTTATAAGGGCAATGAAATAAACATAACTAACGAGTACAACTACTTGGGTGTTACTCTTACTCCTAAAATGATCTTTGGAAAACATATTACAAAAAGAACAAACCAATCGAAGGCCGCCATAAATACTGCATGGATTAAACTAATTGGTAATGACGAAATACACTTAAGTAAAAAGTGAAATGTATATCAAGCAGTGTGTCGATCAATCCAAGCATATGCAGCACAAGTGTGGGGATTCTCCTACTTTGATGAAGTCGATAACCTTGAACGGTATTTTTTAAAAAAAAGTTCTGAAGATACCTAGTTTTACGCCGAACTATGCCATAATGTTAGAAACAGGTCTTGAAAATAGCCATCTTTACACCCTTCAACTACACATGGAATATATTAAAAAAATTATGTTTCAATATGACGAGCAGCGTTTACCAAAAATATTAACAAAGCTTATGTTACAGGAAGATGTGTTCTGGGTGTTGAGTCTTAAATCTTTGGCCCGTGATTTGAATCTAAGCTGGCCAAATATAATAGATAGAAATGGATGGGAGCTGTTTATTGCGGATGTCTTAAGACGCCGAAACATACAAGTACTTAAAGATAACATACAGCGAAAATCTGAAAGTAATTCCAGGGTTTACAAATATTTAGATAGTGCTAGAGGAAAGTATTACTTTACTGATCTCTATAACATTAAGCAAATTACCACCATATTCCGGGCAAGATGCGGATTGCTAAACCTTAACTCGACTAAGTTCAATGCGACAGAAAGAGACCAATTGTGTTCATTATGCAATAAAAATGAAATAGAAACAGTTTTTCATTTCATAGGCAGTTGTCCAACTTTACGGGAATTCAGAACACGATTCTTCCAAGCGCAATATCTATCAGAAACGGAAATGATAAATATTTTGAATGGAGCTGCTGAAGGCGATTGGAAAAACTTGGTCAAATTCTTAAAGTCAGCTTTAAAATATCGAACATTTCTTATAAATGAATACAATTATACGTGACCTATAATACAATCTTGAGTTATGACAGACGTTTATTTCAAAACATTGTCATTATTTTCTTTTTTACATTAATTTATGTATTAAGTATATTTATATGAATTCTATTCAGTATTTTGAAAATAAAGGAAATACACATACATCCATACATACATAAATTCGGGACCCAGTGCAGATAAAAAAATTGTTATAAAAATAGCATATTCCTTCATATCTACAAAGTAGGAAAAAGGTTTATACCTAAATTTTTATATATATCGTTTTATATTATAAGACATGTGTTTCTGACCTGCTATTTTAAAAATGCCAAAAGTCATCAAACTCCAATGCATTGCCCTCCATATAATCATCGTCGTCATCTGTTTCTTGATTTGCACGTTCGTCAAAACTGAAGGCGAAACAAGTAGATCTACGAATGATTTTGGAAGCTGGTGGATTTTCTTTTTGCAATTTTGATTTACCAGATAGGATTAGATCTGAACTAAGTAGGAACCTATTTAATATGTCTTGATTGCGATCCTCTCGACTACATTTGCGAGAAAAATGTTCTCTGTAGTTCTTAAAATCAATACACAATACACAACACATAACGTACAATAACAAATGTACACATTGTTGCTAACGATATGCAAAAACAACAATTATAACAAAGAAAACGAAGAAAAAAACTAACAAAAGACAAGAACTGGTGTTTTTTGCTTGAGTGACTATTTTCACAGTTAATTTAATAAAAGTTAGGTTAGGTTAAAGTGGCAGCCCGATTAAGTTTCAGGCTCACTTAGACTATTCAGTCCATTGTGATACCACATTTAACTAAAAGTACCTATTACATATGGGCACTTCTAGTCTTAATCTAAAGCTATATGCTCCTAAAATTCGCTTACGCCTTACACAAAAAGCAGGACACTCACACAAGAGGTGTTTAATTGATTCCTTTTCCTCCACATCATGACAGCTTATACAATAGTCATTATACTTCGCACCTATAGTTTTTGCAAATTCGCCTATCAGGCAGCGACCCGTTATAGCAGATATCAGGAGTGCTATCTGACGCCTTGAGAACACTAGCATATCTAGTGTGGGATTTAAGTTTAAATGGGGCCATATTTGCTTGGTGTCGTTACAACCCTTGCAATTCTCCCATCGAATATTGGCCATCATAACAGCCTTCTCACGCAGTAAGAGCTTGCAGGTGCTCAGAGGCATACAAACAGATTCTAGGTTAGGTTAGGTTAAAGTGGCAGCCCGATTAAATTTCAGGCTCACTTAGACTATTCAGTCCATTGTGATACCACATTTAACTAAAAGTACCTATTACATATGGGCACTTCTAGTCTTAACCACTGAACCTTCTCTATTATTAACTTTTGTGGAACCAACCAGATTGCTCCAAAAACATTAACAAACTGCTTAAGTTAACGTTTTCCAGGTCAGCCAGTAATCTAAAGCTATATGCTCCTAAAATTCGCTTACGCCTTACACAAAAAGCAGGGCACTCACACAAGAGGTGTTTAATTGATTCCTTTTCCTCCACGTCATGACAGCTTATACAATAGTCATTATACTTCGCACCTATAGTTTTTGCAAATTCGCCTATCAGGCAGCGACCCGTTATAGCAGATATTAGGAGTGCTATCTGACGCCTTGAGAACACTAGCATATCTAGTGTGCGGTTTAAGTTTAAATGGGGCCATATTTGCTTGGTGTCGTTACAACCCTTGCAATTTTCCCATCGAATATTGGCCATCATAACAGCCTTCTCACGCAGTAAGAGCTTGCAGGTGGCCAGAGGCATACCAACAGATTCTAGTTCCCCTGGAATATGTAAGGTAGTCCCTAGCCTTGCCAACTCATCCCCTTCGCAGTTCCCCGGTATGTTCCTGTGGCCAGGCACCCATATTAGGTGAATATTGTACTGCTCAGCCATCTCGTTGAGAGATTTGCGGCAGTCTATGACCGTTTTCGAGTTAAGGAACACAGAGTCCAAGGATTTTATTGCAGGTTGACTGTCTAAGTATATATTAATGCCAATATTTGTTGGAACATTATTTCTCAGCCAATTCACCACCTCTCTTATTGCCAATATTTGAAAAACACTACAGTGATTAGGTAATCTTTTCGCTATTCGAATTTCCAGATCTTTAGAATATACTCCGAATCCCACTTGTCCATTCAATTTGGAGCCATCAGTATAGAAATCTATATATCTTTAATTCCCCGGGGTCTGTGTACACCACGCCTCACTGTTGGGAATTAGAGTTTAAAACTTTTTGTCGAAAAGTGGTTTTGACAGGGTGTAATCCACTACGTTAGGCACATCTGGCATTACTTTGAGGACCGAACTGTGACCGTACATTTTTTCCGACCACAGCGATAGCTCGCGCAACCGCACAGCCGTTGTTGTTTGGCCAAAATGTCTAAAGGCAATAGATGCAGCATGACATTAAGGGAGTCTGTTCCTGTCTTACTAAATGCGCCTGAGATACATAAGCACGCCATACGCTGAACTTTATCTAAACCAGTCGGTTTCTGAAGTGTCGGCCACCAGACTACAACACCATATAGCATTATACGTCTCACTGCCGTGTATAGCCAATGCACAATTTTTGGTTTTAGTCCCACTTTTTTCCCTATTGCATTTTTGCACGAGTACAAAGCTACCATGGCTTTTCTCGCCCTTTCTTCAATATTAAGCCTAAAATTCAGCTTCCTGTCCAAAATAACGCCAACGTATTTTGCACACTCACCAAAGGGAATTTCAATACCCCCTAATGAAATGGGACTAAACGTGGGAGTTTTGCGATCTTTGCAGTACATGACTAGTTCTGTCTTATCTTTCGCCCATTTCTCAGTCATCCGGAGAGCTCTCTGTATAATATCTCTGATTGTGGATGGGAATTTTCACCTGGCTGCCCTGCCACATCACCTGCGTATGCCACCACTTTTATCCTTTCTTTTTCTAGGGAAACCAGAAAGTTGTTTATAGCAACATTCCAAAAAAAGAGATGATAGAACTCCTCCTTGGGTAGTGCCTCTGTTCACATATTGTCCTAGTGTGGCTGAAATGCGTCTCTTCCTTAGAAGTTCGTCTAACAGTATAAGTATACCTGGATCAACATTCAGAGTTGTCAGTCCATTTAATATCGAGCTCGGATGGACATTATTGAACGCCCCTTCTATGTCTAGAAACGCCACGATTGTGTATTCTTTGACAGATTGTGAGCTTTCAATAAAGCTGACTAGTTCATGTAATGCGGTCTCAGTAGACCTGCCCTTCGAGTATGCATGCTGTCGTTTCGAGATCAAACTTGAATCCACGCTAGTTCTAAGATACATGTCTATCATCCTCTCCAGGATCTTAAGTAGGAATGAGGATAAGCTGATTGGTCGGAAATCCTTCGCACTCGAGTGAGAGGCTTTTCCCGCTTTAGGTATGAAGACGACTTTTGTTTCTCTCCACTTTTCTGGAATATATGCTAAGTTTACACATCGTTTATATATCACCGTCAACCAGGGGATAATTCTTTCAGCCACTGCTTGTAATTCCGCCGGAGTAATTCCATCAGGTCCGGGGGATTTGAGTGGTCCAAAGCTATTTAAAGCCCATTTTATTCTAGATTCCGACACAATTTCCTCGATAGGAAATGATCGCTGAGCCTCTGTTACACCGCCAGAACACGGTTCAACCGTCTGATTTCCAGGGAAGTGTGTGTCCAAAAGTACCTCCAACGTCTACTCACTGGACGTTGTCCAATTTCCCTCCAATGTTTTAATGAAATCTGGAGCGGTGTTAGTGGATGCTAGTACCTTCCGTAGTCTGGAAGCCTCTGATGTATTCTCAATACTGCTACAGTAATCATCCCATGAGTTTTGTTGAGCCCTTCTCAGTTCTCGTTTATATGCTCTCGGATTCATCTTGTAAGTGTCCCAATCCTCCGGAGCTCTTGTGGACTTTGCTTTGTTAAAGAGCTTCCTGCAGGATTTCCTCATATTACTTAACTCCGTAGTCCACCATGGTGGCCGCTTTTTCCCTTTGGCTTTCCTCTAGGGCATGCAGCTTCCCTATACCTATTCCAATCAGCTTTCCTAACATTTGGCGGAAATATGGTCTTTGAAGTACGAACAGCCAGTCTGAAACTGATGTAGCGATGATCTGAGAAGCTATGTTCCCTCAAAACTTGCCACTCAGATATCTTATCATTCAGTTCCGGAGAGGTCAACGTGACGTCCAAAACCTCTTGTATGTTTCTGGTGACGAAGGTTAGTGCATCTCCCTTATTGCAAACTACCAGGTTAGTACGCAAAATAAACTCTATTAGCGACTCTCCCCTTGCATTAGTATCACTACTTCCCCAAATACTATGATGTGCATTTGCATCGCATCCCATAATGAGTTTTGTCTTTGTTTTTAGAGACTCCTCAACTAAAGTCTTACCGGACATAGTGGCGTCTCCCTATCATGCCCCATGTAGACCGAAGATATCCAATATTTGCATTTGGATATCTCTAGACTGGCTACGACAGTGTCTGCATTGCTCAATGAAGGAAGCAGAAACAAGTTTAGTTCGTTTTTAGCAATTATACATGCTGGATTTATATCGTTACCGGTATTATGCAAAAGTTTGAAACCCGGAGTGCTTAATTCACAGATCTTGTTCCTATATATGTATGGTTCTTGAATAAGAACTATATCTATGTCTCCTTTCATTAGGAGAACTTTTAAGGCAGCACAAGCGGCCTTACAATGGTGAAGATTTATCTGGAGGAACCGTAGAACCATCCAAATTTTCAACCACCGTCACATCAGCCGCTTCAATTGAGTCATCAAGGGCTTCCTCTTCACAGATCTCGGTGAATCTCGCAACAATCCGCGGTTCAGCTTTGGTGAGGTTTGAGCCTGTAGAAACTTCCCGCATACGTTTTTCGCCAATGTCTGCAGTTTTTATGTCTCCTTCGGCTTCGCTAGGAGATTTTTTCACTGCTGACTCTATCGGATGCTTGTCCGTTTCGGAATCCTTTGGCTGATCGCTTTTGTATACCTTCATATGGATATCATGAAAGCCATAACTTACACGTCCTTGGGCTAGATGTGCCAGCGACTCTATGTTTAATATAAACACCGCATGTCGTCTTGGTCCATCCACCTCATCCAAACGACCAACCTTCCAATCGGCGGTTGGAAGATCTGGGTTACATTCTTTTAGTCTCTCTGGTATTGACTCAGGATCAGGAGGGTTTGCCGGTATCCATGCACGTGCTCTAGGTTTAGCCGGTATGTCTTTTTTATCAACTAACTCCAAAGCGGCTCCTTCCAAACTTCACCAATTAGCACCAATGCAGCTTTAAAGCAATCCATAGACCTCTGGTACGCAAAGCTATTAACTTATATCGTCCTTGATACCATCCAGCATCTTGCCGTCGAGGACTTGGTCCGGGAAACTTTTTTCGCACCTCTGAGTAGACACCAGACATCGCGTTCTCAATTTCCCCCCATTTTTGCCTTAGAATCACACCGTCCAATGCTCCTTTATTAATAATAGCCATCACAAGGCTGTCTTTTGCAACTGAGGCAAACGATCTTTGATCCCGTTTAGAGGATGGCAGCTCATCCGGTGATCGTTCCCTTTTTCCAGCTTCAAGAATTCCTTGGGCCCATTTTAAGGAATCGCTTTGCTTAGCCGACAACGTGCTTGGGTCGACTGATCCTAATTTCTTTAGTATAAACAAAGCATTTCTTCGTTCCTTGAATCTCTTTCGTGAGGGATTGCCTCCTTTTGATGTCGTCACCTTAGAAAAGGTTCGACTTGCCCAAGTGTCACCGCCAGTCGACCCGTCTACAGGTCGACTAATTGGGCCTGACTCTTGGTCGCTGGCCAAATTTATAACTTCAGTCGTTACCCGTCCATTGGGCCCTGAAGTTAGCATCCCAGTGTATGATTTTGATTTTCGTTGCAAGGTGGCTTATTATTTCCACCATACGTGAAATTCGTAATTAGTACTTATTACGATGAAATACTCCGCTATTAGAAAACACGCCCGTTCAGTTCGACGGTTGAATAGGTTCAACTAATAGGTTAATTTAATAAAAAATTTCGCGCAAAAAGCGCAACATTTCATTACTTAATATGAAAGCCTACGAATTGTAGTTTATTAAAACAATAATATTCTAACGCCAAGTGACCCCATTCATATTTAAATATTCAAGAATATTTTGAAAATAGCCAAAACTTAGACACATTTTAAAATATTTTTTCAAAATATTTATACAAATATTTTGTTTACACAATTAGGTTAAATATTCCATAGTGAAAGTATAACTTTTAATTTGCGAAAAACTATATATTAAGCTCCGAAATATACCGAATTAAAAAAAAAACACAACTTAGCGCGAATAGCTATAAAATAACTTAATTTTAACACAATGCAGCTTGACAAGTAAACAACATATGACATTGAAATTTTCAGTAGTTATGTATAATTTTATATACTTTAATCGAATACTAAGTATAAAAAAAAAAAAAACAAAATTTCATTTTTCAATTAATCTCCATTTTTTGCGAATTTGCCCCACTGTGCGGCGGTTCCAAGTCGATCTGTATTTATATCTAGCGGCTTAGGAAGGAAATTTCTGGTTCTGTAGCTTGACCACATAATAATCTAATAACCATCTGCCATTGGTGTATAAAAGTATCCCTATAAAAATAGACAAACATTATTTCATCCCTTTGTAAATTGATCTCACATATAGATCAAAAGCCTTTGTTGTTAGCACCTTTTGTATTTATTTTCTTAGTTTATTATGATTGTAAATCTTGTAATAAATTAATAAAATCTCAATATAATCTGCCCTTTCATTTAATATTGGAATTTGGTTAGGGTAATAATAAAGAACATCGAGTGCAGTTGCACCAACAAACCAAACAATTAATATGAAATTGCGACAATCAATGCAAAGTTAGTCCAACATACTACCATGCAGTTACAATTGCCAAATGTTAGTTGTGCTGACAGACATCATTGATAGTTGATGGAACCACCTGCTTTCGGTTGGCAAATAATTCGGTTGAGACAACGAATTTGTTTTCTGGGTGTAGTAGCGCTTGGTGTTTCACTAAATAAAAAAGGCCTTTGTAACAATAGTGATAGCAACATACTTTCATGTACATTTTGATACGCTTCCCCCATCGCAGTTGGCGATTGTTGTAGTGTCACATACGAGTCTGTGGTAGCGATGAGGATGAAATGGAAATTTGAAACGCTGGAAGGGCTGCTACATTTGGCTGATGCTTGGGAAAATATGCTACAGAAACGTGTTTTTGAGGTCTAGTACTCACCTTTCTCACGCATTAGCGTAGCTAGACAATTTTCATAGGGCGAGAGGAGGGTGGGGGCTATATCCCCCCTAGCTAAAAACGAATACACTTATAGGTTCAATTAATGTTTTATTTTATAAAAATGAATAAAGAATCATACTTCAACATAACTAGACAATTAATTTTTAATAAAGCAACTAATAGTAGTGTTGTGATAATACTTGTTAATATTATACTTCTTTATCAACTTATATTTATAACTAGGTAGACTATGCAAATTACATTTATAATTTTATATTTTAAGTACAGTATGTCAAGAAAGTCTTTTGACATTGCCAACTATTTCAACTTCTAGAAATAATTGAAATATTAAATATTTTATTAAATTTTTAATTCTGTGTACGTATGTATACTTTGCAAAATACATAATAAAATTTTTTTTTTAAATTTCATTATAAAGGGTGATTTGTTAAGAGCTTGATAACTTTTTTTTTAAAAAAAACGCATAAAATTTGCAAAATCTCATCGGTTCTTTATTTGAAACGTTAGATTGGTCCATGACATTTACGTTTTGAAGATAATTTCATTTAAATGTTGACCGCGGCTGCGTCTTAGGTGGTCCATTCGGAAAGTCCAATTTTGGGCAACTTTTTCGAGCATTTCGGCCGGAATAGCCCGAATTTCTTCGGAAATGTTGTCTTCCAAAGCTGGAATAGTTGCTGGCTTATTTCTGTAGACTTTAGACTTGACGTAGCCCCACAAAAAATAGTCTAAAGGCGTCAAATCGCATGATCTTGGTGGCCAACTTACCGGTCCATTTCTTGAGATGAATTGTTCTCCGAAGTTTTCCCTCAAAATGGCCATAGAATCGCGAGCTATGTGGCATGTAGCGCCATCTTGTTGAAACCACATGTCAACCAAGTTCAGTTCTTCCATTTTTGGCAACAAAAAGTTTGTTAGCATCGAACGATAGCGATCGCCATTCACCGTAACGTTGCGTCCAACAGCATCTTTGAAAAAATACGGTCCAATGATTCCACCAGCGTACAAACCACACCAAACAGTGCATTTTTCGGGATGCATGGGCAGTTCTTGAACGGCTTCTGGTTGCTCTTCACTCCAAATGCGGCAATTTTGCTTATTTACGTAGCCATTCAACCAGAAATGAGCCTCATCGCTGAACAAAATTTGTCGATAAAAAAGCGGATTTTCTGCCAACTTTTCTAGGGCCCATTCACTGAAAATTCGACGTTGTGGCAGATCGTAAGTCTATTCATGATGAAATGTCAAAGCATACTGAGCATCTTTCTCTTTGACACCATGTCTGAAATCCCACGTGATCTGTCAAATACTAATGCATGAAAATCCTAGCCTCAAAAGAATCACCCTTTATTTAATTTTGGAACAAAACATAATTTTTATCCCATTGTCAAAACACTTTCTTGACAAACTGTATATAGACATTGAAATAAAACTTCAGTTGTAAAATATAACTCTTTGTGTTTATAACATGGTGTCAGGTGTGTACTTGGAAAAATAATCGACATACCTAAAATTTAAAGAAAAAAAGAACTAAATGGCGACTGGAAAAGACAAATCAAACAGAAGCAGTGAAATAATGGAAAAGCAAATATTCTCCTTTGCTGCAAGCAAACCAGCGTTTAATACGCAAAATGGAAACATGGCTTTAGAATGGCGTAATTGGAGCAAAGCATTCAAAATTTTTTTAATTGCAACTAATTTGGAGCAGCAAAATGACCAACGGAGGTTGCTATACTTTTGTACCATATGGGGCCAGGTGCTTTAGAAGTATTCAATTCCTTCAATTTGGATATGGAAACTGTGAAATTTGAAGGACTTTCGAATAAATTTCAAGCCTATTTTACACCCAAAACCAATCTTGCAATGGAGCGACATAACTTCTTTACGAAAAAAAGACGAAGATCAAACCATTAATCAATATGCAACCGTTTTGCAGAACTTAAGTATGACATGTGAGTTCGGTGACCTGCGGGAAGATTTGGTTAAAGATATAAATATTTATATGTGGATTATCTCGAAATTTCAAACAAGTCAAGGAACGACTTTTAAGCGAGGGAAATATAACATGGGTAAAAGCATTGCAAATAGCATTGAACGGGCTAGAGAGGATGTAGCAGAAATCTCTGAAAATCCGGAGTCTATGGTGTCTGCTTTAAGAAATAGCAAAGCCCCCATCAATCGTCAAATGAAACCTTCTCAAGAAAAATGTAGTAAGTGTGGACAAAATCACATAAAAAATGTCCTGCAGTTTGTTATTTATGCCAGAAGCCAACTCACTTTGCTGGGATGTGCCTTTCTAAAGAAAAATTTCGCCAAAACAAATTTGTAAAAAGTGTGAATCAAAACAACGCAGCAAAAGATGAAGAAGTCAACGATTCTGAAGACCTATTTGTGGGGCTAGTGCATGCACCGGACAAGAAAAGCGAAATGAAAGAATAAAACATTGCCGTAGAGCTTAACGGAAAACCTATTCAATGTTAGGTGGATTCAGGTGTGCAAGCAAATCTTATGCCAGTTGGACTCTTGTGTAGGTATAATATTAAGAAAGTATATAAGAATTTTAGTAATAGAATTCTTACATTTAGTGGGGAACAATTTCCCGTAATTGGAAGGGTTTATGTACATCTAAAATTCGGACAATTTTAATGTCAAGAAGAGTTTTATGTCCTTGATATGGAATGTAACATTGTTCTAGGATTAAATTTGGCAGCGAAGATGGATTTGATTAGGTTAACAAAATCTATCAATAAGTGCAATATCTTTGAACAATATTCCGACGTGTTTGAGGGCCTTGGCCATTTAAAAGAAGAATGTAGTCTGAAGCTAACGGATAATGCAGTCCCTGTTGTAGGTCCCCCTCGTAGGATTCCATTTAGTCTTTTAGAAACTTTAAAGATTGAGCTAGAACGAATGAAAAAAAAATGGGTGTGATTGTAGAGGTGCATGAGCCAACTGAGTGGGTAAGTTCAATAGTTTTAGTTACGAAAAGTAATGGATCACTGAGAGTTTGTTTAGATCCATGTAATTTAAACAAGTCTATTGTGAGACCTAGGTATTCTTTTCCGAATGTACATCACAGATGAGTGGCTCTAAGTTTTTTAGCACATTGGATGCAAGTTCTGGATTTTGGATGATACCACTTGATAATGATTCATCACGTCTTTGCACTTTCAGCACACCATTTGGTAGATACCGGTTTCTACGTTTACCTTTTGGGGTAAACTCAGCACCAGAAATATTTCGTCTTGGTTCGTCTTTTTGGAGATATTAAGGGATTGATCATATACATAATGTTATTCTTCGCCAGGTATTGGACAGAGCGAGACATGTTTGTCTACGTTTTAATAAGACAAAGTCACACATTTTGAAAAGGCATATTAAGTTTATCGGGCACACATTTTGCGAACAAGGTATTAGTCCTGACAATGACAAAATAAAATCTATTTTGCAGATGCCACGTCCAAATAATGTAAAAGGGTTTCAAAGATTTTTGGGAATGGTGAATTATTTAGGCCAATTTATCGTTAATTTATCGGCAAAAAATAAGCATTTAAGAGATTTATTGAAAAAGGAGGTTCTGTGGTACTGGGAAGAGGCTCAGGAAAAAGAATTTAATCAATTGAAAATGGAAATAACTAAAGCTCCTGTCTTGACGTACTATGATACAAGAAAGGAGTTGACACGTCTGTTGATGCTTTCTTTACCCGGTTTCATCAGTATGTGTATGGGCGAAAGGTTATAGTTGAGACCGATCACAAGCCACTAGTGTCACTTTTTAAAAAGTCCTTGCATAAGATTCCAGCGAGACTACAACGCTTCATGATGCGTCTCTTGGCTTATGATTTAGATGTTAGATATAAACCAGGAAAATTTCTTCATTTTGCGGATACACTTTCGAGAGCGAAGTGAATCTACATTGCAATTCTTTGATTGTTAACATTGCACGGAAAATGAAATTTACCGTATTAGGGATGCGGTCAGAAAGGATGAACTGTTCAAAAAGCTAAGTGATTATTTTACGAACGGATGGCCTTAGAGTAAAAAGTTGTGCGAAAAGGAAGTTTTACCGTACTTCAGTTTTAAAGATGAAATTCATGAAATAGATGGGCTTCTTTTCAAGAACAACAGATTATTTATACCAAAAGCACTCAGATCATATATGTTGAATAGATTACATGAGGGACATTAGGGCATACAGAGATGCTAAGGTTTAACACGAGATTGCATTTAATGGCCGAATATAAGCAATGATATTTACAATTTAATATCTGCTTGTGAGATTTGTGTAAAGTACAAAAATGCTAATCCGAAGCAGGTATTGAAAAATCATGAGATACCGCAAATTCCATGGTTCAAAGTTGGAACGGATATTTTCGAATTTGAAGGAAGACATTATCTTTTGGTGGTTGATTACTTTTCTAAATATATAGAGATTTCCGATTTGAAAATGAAGAGTATTTTTTCGAGACATGGTATTCCGATAGTAATGATATCTGATAATGGACCCCCATATAATTCTCAGGCATTTATTTATTTATTTGTTTTTCTACACAGCAAGACAATGTCTTATAACTATAGTGCAGATTTCAATAGTTGAAATAATATCCATCTTAACTAGGATTACAATAATTTATATAATGGGAAATTTTATAAAAAAAATTGAGGAAAAACATTTCTTTTAAATAGTAATAGTTTATATAATTAATGATTTTTGAAAAGTAATATGTTATTAGTATTTATAATAATATCGTAGAAAATTTAACATTTAAATGCAAAGACGTGATAGTATGTAAAAAAGAAGTTTACGAAGGACAAGATAGATGTAAATTAATTCCGATACAATTGAAGTATTCGCTTTTTAAAAATAAAGGGGTTGCTAATGCTTTAAACAATTTAAACAATTTTGTGTCGATTGGGGCATTGATCACCAAAATAGTAGTCATTACTTGCCAAGATCAAATGGCCTAGCAGAAAGAAGTGTACAGACTATAAAGAAGATTTTACAGAAATGTCGTGAGACTGGAAGAGATTGTTATGTCTTTATTGCAGTATCGTATCATTATAATAAAAAATCTGAAAAAATTAAACCTATTGAGATAGGTAGCCAAACATATTTCAAGAAAAATCCATTATCCGGTTGGCTTCCAGGTACCATTGTAGAAAATGTGAACAACCTAGGTCATATATGATTGAGGATCAATAAGGGGTAACATTTAGAAGAAATAGACAGCATTTTTTAGAGATTAATCAGAAAAGGAATAGCCACATGAATACATCCGACATACAAAATAACAATAACAGCGGTATTGAAAACACTGACGATACGAACACAACTAATAATCAAATCAGGTCGAGAAGTGGAAGAATCATAAAACCTCCAAATAAGTTAAAATATTGAAAATTGTAGTTTTTGTATGTATTAAGTATTTGTTTAAAAATTATTTACATTTATTATTTATGGCGATGTTTCTATTTATATTAAAAAAAGGAAGATGTTGTAATAATACTTGTTAATATTATACTTGTATTTCAACTTATATCTATAATCAGGTAGGCTATTCAAATTACATTTATAATTTTATATTTTAATGCCCATATGTAAAATAATTTATTGACAGTTTATCGAAGGAATTTATTTGGTAAAAGTAGGCTTGAAGTTTTCTTTAACTTTTTTGCATATGGGGGTAAGTATATAGACATTGAAATAAAACTTCAGTTGTAAAATAGAACTCTTTGTGTTTATAACAAGTAGTTCCACACTTTTTCCCAGCAAAAAATTGGAAATTGTTCTAAAGGAATTGTTCAAAGTTAATTATTTTAACTACACAGGAAATTTAACTAATTAAATTTTTTTATAGCTCGTTTTGTCAAAATACCCATTAATATTTTTTTCAAATAGGTTAAAAAGAATTAATAAAATGGTACAAATTATTCAAATGGCGAAGAATGCTATATTGCCGAAAGAATGCTAAAAAATCGATAATTTTTGAAAATATTCCATTGGAATGCATTTAAAATAATTTATACGGGAAAATATCACAAAATTTTTTAATTCACATTCAAAACACTAAATTCGGATCACACCTTAAAAAGTGATGTAAATTTAGTGCAACGGCTGCTGAAATTGTGGACATCCTTCCTATGACAGTTCATATTACAGTCATCACTTCTCCGCCAATTTTGCACCACTCCGATACACAAAAAGAAATTTTTCACTAGTTTTTTGGCGACACTTTGTTGCAGCATTATTAATATGTGCATTTATGGAAGAATAGTTTTAATATCAATTACTATTTATTTAATTAAATAGTAAATGGGCTTTAGATATTAAACTAAACATAAATATAAAAACTCAAATCATAAGTTCAACCACAGCTTTATTTCATAAATATCAGACGTCAAGCATTCACTTATAATAAAGAAACTAACTTACAATTTAGAAGACAACGTTAAGAAATAAAACTATATTGCCATCGGCAACTGCTACCACAACCCAAGTAATTCGATTGTGCATGAAAGTCTTTAGCGCAACTTTGTGTATTTACTTGTTTAATTTTATTTATTTATTTTTATTTTTTATTTATATAAAAACAATGGAAAAAATAGGTTTTCAAATTCTGGGGGAGCTAAAATTCTTCTGGGGGGGGGGGGGTCTAAGCCCCCACCCAGAGGCCTTCCTAGTCTTATGTTCACACGAATATTACTTAGCTGATAAAATAAAACGAAATAAAGCAAACGCCAACACTCCAATCACCAAAAATTATTTTATTTAACCCTTGGACATATTTATATGTTAACGGACAAAAAAGGAATGTATCTAAGAAAACATTGAATCTAATAGGTTACTTTGTCGTTCTCTTCGGTTTGATTCATCTTGGCGATAGCGTCTAAGTTCTTCGTAAGCTTCATCATCCGTTTCCAGTTCAAAGCGACATAATGGACAAGAATTAGCCTGTAAATATAAAATACATTTTAAAGTAATGGAAATAAAATGGTTAGTAATCAAGCTTTAAAATTATACAAACAAACAATGAAATTAAACCGAATGAACACGAATACGACGAAACCTCTCAAACTTGGACACCTCTCAAAAGTGGACAATTTTTGAGAGACATTTGCTATATTGGCTCATAAAACTTAATCTCTCATAACTGCACGGTCAAAAAAGTTTGTTTTTCATATGTTCTTGAATAACAACTATGTGTTTTGAAAATGCGCAAAAATATAATGTTAATATGTTAGATTATATTATATTATGTTAGTGACATCGATGCTTCATAAATATAATTTCAAACAAATATGTTGAATAGACGTTTAGAGTCGCTGATGGCAACGGCGTTGGTGTGCATGAGCGTGATTAACAACCCAAAAGTCGAGCGTGAGCGTGAGTCACGAAAATAATTTTTTCGTGAGTGTGCGTGAGTTACGAATTTCGGAAAAATACACTCACGAAAAAAACCCGTCCACAGACATAAAACGCTTACGAGTTGAATTCATTTACAATTTTAGTGACAAATTTTCTTTTCGTGAGTGTGCGTGAGCGTGAGTCCTACCAAACCATATTGTGCTTGAGTGTGCGTGAGTAAGATTTCTCCGTCGTGAGTGTGCGTGAGTAAAATATTACTCATGTGCACACTTCTAGTCCGAACGGTGTTCCACATTGCAGTGAAACCATTTAGAGAAGCTTTGAAACACTCAGAAATGTGACCAGCATTACTGAGGTGAAATAATCCACCGCTGAAAAACTTTTTGGTGTTTGGTCGAATGCAAGGCGGACATGCTAACCATTGCACCACGGTTGTGAAAATGGTAACTCAAATAGTTTTGGATATTGAATATGGAATAAAATGCTAGAAAAAAAAATTGGAAAAAATGATTCATTTGATAAAAATGACCACCATCGGACCAAGTTTAAAAAATTGAAATTGTTTGGACCTATATTGTCCACAGTGTGGAACAAAATGTATTCGTCCGTACATAAAATCATTTAATTCTTCTTCATATCGTACCATTGTACTTATACTCAGTACCAGACCTACATACACAGAAAAAATATCACCAAAACATTTTCAATTAAAAAGTTGATTGAAATTGAAAATTTTTTCAATCAATAAATTAATTTATACAATTAACTTTTCAATCAAGATAGATAAATTAAGTTAATGAAGTCAAAGTTGCAGAGTTATTTAAAAAAACGATTTGAAACCACTGTGCGACACCGAATAAACTGTATCAACGACAATCCAGAATCAACAACACCGACACTCTTTTTCCGTTAAATATACCATGCCGAAAGCTCTGCAGCAACGAGGCCCACACAATCAAAAAAGACTAACTACCCAGCATACATTGTATGACAATTAACACGATTATACGTATATACCATTATAGAATTTTGTAAATAACATGAAATCGTGAGGTTTTAATTCAAGGTTCGTGGGTCCTTAAAGTTATTTTTTTGTTATCATCTCCAATACAAATCGGAGTTCATGAGTGATAAAGGGTTAAAAGTATAATTTTGACTAAAAAATGTTTAGTAGTCAATTTCTTTACTCATGGGCAGGTTTATACACGTACCTGTTGTACGCTTCGAAAGTTGGTCAGCTAACCTTGCTCTAACGAAGCATCATGAAAATGGGGGTTAGTAGTAAAACTTAAAATGAAATAAAGTAAAATTACAAAAAAAAGAAAAAAATATTGGGCAATAATATGACATTACCTTCTTTAACCACAATAATACACACTCCTCGTGAAATTCATGTTTACATGGCAAAATTTTATATTGATCCCCGTTTTCGGCTGGTTGTTTGCAAACTGCGCATTCAAGGTCACCTTTGTCATCGTCAACTGTTATCTCGTGAATGGGTAACTCGGCTATAGCTCTTTTCGATGCCTCTGGCACTTCTATTTCCATATCAATTCCGTTCATAATTGCGAGGATTTGCAAACGCTTGTAATTTCTGTCGAAATCATTTGCTCCTTCAGGGCCCGTTGGGGTGTGGCCAAGTTCATCGAAGTAGTCCGCCATTGTTAAAAGTCTTCAAACTATATGAACAAATGAAACAAACCATAAATGATAGGATATATACATATATTTTTGTACGGTGACTTAGGCAATGGACCGACCATTGTTATATCGAACTAAAACAAGTAAATTCGGCCAAACCTTCTTCAATGGATCACATAAAAAGAATTTGTTTATGACAATAGCTTACTACCGTAACATATTACTTCCGTTGTATGTAGTTACAAACAAAAAAGTTACTTGTTAAACTTATATTATATTCCATATAAACAAATGTAACAAGTTTTAAGTTTGAGCATAAACATACTTTTCAACATAAATTCAAGTTGACTTGAAACTACTAATCTTTAATGCATTTTCAAATATTTTGCGAATTACTTCTAAATGGGCAAAATGTTTACGAAATTTTTTAAAATGTGTTGGATTAGGTTAGGTATAGTAGCAGGCTCAGGCTCACGTAGACTATTCACTCCATTGTGATACCACAATGGTGAACTTGTCTATTATTGCTGAGTGGACCTATATATAAAAAATATGGAAAATCATGGGCAATTGGCAGAAATTTCTCCAAATAGTTTGTAATAATTGCCAAGGAAAAAAATTAAATTAACTTTTTAGAAAGGTCTCTAAACTAATATATTTTTGCAGAAATTTTGGATGCTACATTGTTTAAACAATTAAGAAGCTGACTGATTAAAACAATTGTATCGTTATCGTCTTCCTGGCAATTAAGAGCGGAAAATTCCGGGGATTTTTCTACAATATTTTACATAAAATTTTACTACCAATATTACAAAAGCTGGATTTTCGTACCATTAGGTTAATTCAAACTTGGTAATTTAAAAAATAATTTAAGTAAACTATTGCAATTTGTTCCAAAATTGTATCCTACACGCAAAGAAAAAAAACGTTTGAAAAAGTTTTTTGAATTGCTTCGAAAATTTTAAACTATTATCACCAAAAAAATTCGTTTGTTACAAAATTTTTATTTTTTCAAAAAAAAAATTTTTTTTGAACCAACAACACAGTCCATTTCGTTTATATCAAGCACTGTTCTTTTCTGACTTTAAGTCTTTAATAAGACACATTTTACAGTTCATAGTAAAAATTTAATATAATAGTATGTAATGTTTAACATCTTTTCGGAATCATCCGAACATATCTAGAATATATGTAAAAATTTTTTTTTTGGTGTTCGGTCGAAGCAGGGATCGAACCCACAACCCTTGGCATGCAAGGCAGACGTAGCAACCACTGCTCCACGGTGCGCAACTAAATGTATGTTTCTGTTAAATAAAGTTTGTTTAATCGGCTCGTGGGCGCCGCAAGCTATGCTATATAAATAACTTATATGGATAATTGTCTATTGATGACAATAACAGCTACATAGCTCAGTGGATAGTGTGTTGGCTTACAAATTGCCGTTCGATTCTCCATCCAGGCGAAAGGTAAAATGTAAAAAATTTATAAAATCGAATACAGTGCACTCGTGGTAACGCGAACTAATTAAAACCAAGAGAGTTCACGTTAGCATGCATACTCGAAGGGCAGGTCTACTGAGACCGCATTACATGAACTAGTCAGCTTTATTGAAAGCTCACTATCTGTCAAAGAATACACAATCGTGGCGTTTCTAGACATCGAAGGGGCGTTCAATAATGTCCATCCGAGCTCGATATTAAATGGACTGGCAACCCTGAATGTTGATCCAGGTATACTTAGGCTATTAGACGAACTTCTAATGAAGAGACGTATTTCAGCCACACTAGGACAAGCAAACATACAAAGGTATGTGAACAGAGGCACTCCTCAAGGAGGAGTTCTATCACCTCTTCTTTGGAATGTTGCTATAAATAACCTTCTGGTTACCCTAGAAAAATAAAGGATGAAAGTGGTGGCATACGCAGATGATGTGGCTCTAGCAGTCAGGGGAAAATTCCCATCCACAATCAGAGATATTATTCAGAGGGCCCTCCGGATGACAGAGAAATGGGCCAAAAGACAATGGTCTTGGGGTAATTTCCTTAGGGGGTATTGAAAATCCCTTTGGTGAGTGTGCAAAATACCTTGGCGTTATTTTGGACAGGAAGCTGAACTTTAAGCTTAATATTGAAGAAAGGGCGAGAAAAGCAAAGGTAGCTTTGTACTCGTGCAAAAAGGCAATAGGAAAAAAGTGGGGACTAAAACCAAAATTTGTGCATTGGCTATATACGGCAGTGGTTAGACCTACAATGCTATATGGTGTTGTAGTCTGGTGGCCGGCACTTCACCAACCAACAAGTTTAGACAAAGTTCAGCGTATGGCGTGTTTGTGTATCTCAGACGCATTCAGCAAGACAGGAACAAATTCCCTTAATGTCATGCTGCATCTATTGCCTTTAGACATTTTGGCCAAACAATCAGCTGCAACAACGGCTGTGCGGTTGCGCGAGCTATCGCTGTGGTCGGAAAAAAGTTACGGTCACAGTTCGGTCCTCAAAATAACGCCAGATGTGCCTAACGTAGTGGATTACACTTTGGCGAGTCCACTTTTCGACAAAAAGTTTGAGACTCTAATCCCCAACAGTGAGGCGTGGTGCACAAAGACCCCGGGGAATAAAGAATATATAGATTTCTACACTGATGGCTCCAAATTGGATGGACAATTGGGTTTAGGAGTATATTCTAATGATCTGGAACTTCGAATAGCGAAAAGATTACCTAATCACTGTAGTGTTTTTCAGGCTGATATAAAGGGTGATTTGTTAAGAGCTTGATAACTTTTTTTAAAAAAAAACGCATAAAATTTGCAAAATCTCATCGGTTCTTTATTTGAAACGTTAGATTGGTCCATGACATTTACTTTTTGAAGATAATTTCATTTAAATGTTGACCGCGGCTGCGTCTTAGGTGGTCCATTCGGAAAGTCCAATTTTGGGCAACTTTTTCGAGCATTTCGGCCGGAATAGCCCGAATTTCTTCGGAAATGTTGTCTTCCAAAGCTGGAATAGTTGCTGGCTTATTTCTGTAGACTTTAGACTTGACGTAGCCCCACAAAAAATAGTCTAAAGGCGTCAAATCGCATGATCTTGGTGGCCAACTTACCGGTCCATTTCTTGAGATGAATTGTTCTCCGAAGTTTTCCCTCAAAATGGCCATAGAATCGCGAGCTGTGTGGCATGTAGCGCCATCTTGTTGAAACCACATGTCAACCAAGTTCAGTTCTTCTATTTTTGGCAACAAAAAGTTTGTTAGCATCGAACGATAGCGATCGCCATTCACCGTAACGTTGCGTCCAACAGCATCTTTGAAAAAATACGGTCCAATGATTCCACCAGCGTACAAACCACACCAAACAGTGCATTTTTCGGGATGCATGGGCAGTTCTTGAACGGCTTCTGGTTGCTCTTCACTCCAAATGCGGCAATTTTGCTTATTTACGTAGCCATTCAACCAGAAATGAGCCTCATCGCTGAATAAAATTTGTCGATAAAAAAGCGGATTTTCTGCCAACTTTTCTAGGGCCCATTCACTGAAAATTCGACGTTGTGGCAGATCGTAAGTCTATTCATGATGAAATGTCAAAGCATACTGAGCATCTTTCTCTTTGACACCATGTCTGAAATCCCACGTGATCTGTCAAATACTAATGCATGAAAATCCTAACCTCAAAAGAATCACCCTTTATTAGCAATAAGAGAGGTGGCGAATTGGCTGAGAAGTAATGTTCCAAAAAATACTCCGACAGTCAACCTGCAATAAAATCCTTGGACTCTGTGTTCCTCAACTCGAAAACGGCCATCGATTGCCGCAAATCTCTCAATGAGATGGCTGAGCAGTACAATATTCACCTAATATGGGTGCCTGGCCATAGGAACATACCGGGGAACTGCGAAGCGGATGAGGTGGTAAGGCTAGGGACTCCCTTACATATTCCAGGGGAACTAGAATCTGTTGGTATGCCCCTGGCTACCTGCAAGCTCATGCTGCGTGAGAAGGCTGTTATGATGGCAAATGTTCGATGGGAGGATTGCAAGGGCTGTAACGACACCAAGCAAATATGGCCCCATTTAAACTTAAACCGCACACTAGATATGCTAGTGTTCTCGAGACGTCAGATATCACTCCTGATATCTGCTATAACGGGTCGCTGCCTGATAGGCGATTTTGCAAAAACTATTGGCGCGAAGTATAATGACTATTGTATGAGCTGTCATGATGCGGAGGAAAAGGAATCAATTAAACACCTCTTGTGTGAGTGTCCTGCATTTTGTGTAAAGCGCAAGCAACTTTTAGGAGCATATAGCTTCAGATTACTGGCGGATCTGGAAAACGTTAGCTTAAGCAGTCTGCTAATGTTTTTGGAACAATCTGGTTGGTTCAATAAAGAAAAATAATCAAGAAGGTTCAGCGGTGCCCATATGTAATAGGTAATTTTAGTTAATGTGGTATCACAATGGACTGAATAGTCTAAGGGCGTTTTCGTTTTGCAAAAAATATGTTGCCTTGGTGTTGCACTACTTTTTCCCTCAATGTATTTTCGCCTAAATGGTAGTGTCATTCCAAAGTTATTGTTAATTCAATGTATTGCGAGGGATCCAGCATCCAAAAACAATGACAGTGTCCCTCATATTTTGTAATCAATTTCGAGAATGTTGCACCTTTTACCCCAATCGAAATCGCCATAAGTGAGCCTGAATCTTAATCGGGCTGCCACTTTAACCTAACCTAGCAAAAATGTTCACGTTAGCGAACTTCAGCGAATTTCAGAACAAAACATAGCCATATTCGGGAGTTTTACGCTTTCTAGCGTTATAGTCTTTTAGTTTTGTTATTAGTAATATTAAAAACTTAATTTAACTTCATGTAAACATAAAAAAGAGATTGGAATTATAAAGCAATTTAAATTAATAATTAAAATATACGAAAAAAGGCCAAACTAGATCACTAAAAAATTCCGTATGTGTATTTGAAATTGTATTTGGCATTGTGAATCTGCTTTTGACGTAAAATTCTTGTTTTTCAGCGTTACGGAGTAGTTAGTGTAAGAAAAAGCGTGTTCACGTGATGCGGAGTTCACGTTAGGCGGTGTTCACGCTACCGCGAGTGCGAACTTTGTTTATCTAAAATTTCGTTTGGGAGGAAAGAATTATTTTTTGCGTGTACTATTTCAGTTTGGTACTTATATAGAACTTCCCCTGGTTACCTTGTCCGAGTTATATGCACAGTCGGGAATTCTAATCCAGAATCTAATGGGCTCCGAACTTTGTTTTTTATAGGAACCGAGCAAAAAAAAAAAAAAAAAAGCGTCGCCAAACACGCAGTGAAAATGATCTTTTTGGACCCGGAAGCGGTGCAAATTTGGTGCAAAAGCGATGAATTTAACATGGACTTGTCATAGGATGGATGCCTACACCCAGAAAAATGTGCCCTCGAAACTAAAGGAAAAAATTTTCATATATTTAGCCAGTTTAGCCATTTTATTTCCGTTAAGTTAATAGTGAAATAATAAAATTTACTTGTTTCAGTAAAAAAATCCTAAACTGAAAGCAGTTAGGAATAGTTAATTAACTAGAATAACAGGTTGGCTGATAAGTCCCCGGTCTGACACATAGATGGCGTCGCTAGTATTAAATGCATATTATTTTTATATAGTACAAACCTTCAAATAATTCGTGTCAAAATTTGACGTCTGTAAGTCAATTAGCTTGTGAGATAGAGCGTCTTTTGTTATTGTCAAAAAAAAAAATAAAATGGAAAAAAAGGAATTTCGTGTTTTGATAAAAATACTGTTTTCTGAAGGGGAAAAATACGGTGGAAGGAAAAACTTGGCTTGATAATGAGTTTCCGGACTCTGTCCCAGGGAAATCAACAATAATTGATTGGTGTGCAAAATTCAAGCGTGGTGAAATGAGCACGGAGGACGGTGAACGCAGTGGACGCCCGAAAGAGGTGGTTGCCGACGAAAATATCAAAAAAATCCACAAAATGATTTTGAATGACCGTAAAATGAAGTTGATCGAGATAGCAGAGGCCTTAAAGATATCAAAGGAACGTGTTGGTCATATCATTCATCAATATTTGGATATGCGGAAGCTCTGTGCAAAATGGGTGCCGCTCGAGCTCACATTTGACCAAAAACAACAACGTGTTGATGATTCTGAGCGGTGTTTGCAGCTGTTAACTCGTAATACACCCGAGGTTTTCCGTCGATATGTGACAATGGATGAAACATGGCTCCATCACTACACTCCTGAGTCCAATCGACAGTTGGCTGAGTGAACAGCGACCGGTGAACCGTCTCCGAAGCGTGGAAGGACTCAAAAGTCCGCTGGCAAAGTAATGGCCTCTGTTTTATGGGATGCGCATGGAATAATTTTTATCGATTATCTTGAGAAGGGAAAAACCATCAACAGTGACTATTATATGGCGTTATTGGAGCGTTTGAAGGTCGAAATCGCGGCAAAACGGCCCCATATGAAGAAGAAAAAAGTGTTGTTCCACCAAGACAACGCACCGTGCCACAAGTCATTGAGAACGATGGCAAAAATTCATGAATTGGGCTTCGAATTGCTTCCCCACCCACCGTATTCTCCAGATCTGGACCCAGCGACTTTTTCTTGTTCTCAGATCTCAAAAGGATGCTCGCAGGAAAAAAAATATGGCTGCAATGAAGAGGTGATCGCCGAAACTGAGTTATATTTTGAGGCAAAAGCGAAGGAGTACTACCAAAGTAGTATCAAAAAATTGGAAGGTCGTTATAATCGTTGTATCGCTCTTGGAGGGAACTATGTAACATTCAGTGACGCTAACCTTTTGTGAAAAAATTGGTTTATGATTTTTTATATTTGTAGGTATTGAAATTGTAAAAGGTGGACAAACTCGTTAGGCAGCAACTTATTAAAAGTGAAAGGCACAAGAAGAAGAAAACATTACGTTTTACAGTTGATAACATTACACGAAAATTGGAAACAGTGGAATAATAAACAAATATTTCGATGCTGTTGATTCTTAATAAATATTTTTTTTTTGCACAAAGGACTCACAATAATGTCAATAAATTCTTCAATAAGACAAAATCTAAAATCAAGAAAGATGATATGTCGAACGTAGTATATAAGATTAAATGCGATGGAAAAGAATCGGATACTTGTCAAAAAGTATACGTTGGTACAACAAAAACCAAATTAAAAACTAGAATCTCAGGGCATAAATCTGATCAGAAAGCCACTGACAAGCCCTTGGATCGAAAGACGGCTCTTGCAGCACATTGCACCCTAACAGGACACAAGCCAAATCTTAAGGACGTAGATATTTTGACCCAAGAAAACAACTATAAAAGACGGATGAATTTCAAGACTGATACGGACCATTGTGCACATATTTATCGAAATATTGTGCAGAAATATACAAAATCAAATTAGACTTAGTTGTAAATCTACTCGTTTGCGAATAAGTTCATGTTTCTTTTACTTCTAAATGTAATAATCAGTATTTTCCGAGTTTGATATATATTTTTGTTAATCAATGTGTAAAATGTTTTTCTGTTATTTGTTTAAAGAAATTTCCCTGAAGACGAACATCGGTGATGTTTCGAAACATTGGAGGTTATTTTTGAATAAAAAAACAACTCAAAAAAATAACAACATCTGTTTTTATGACATGATCTTAAGCCGAATTAAACAAATATAATTAACAATTTAAAGGTCAACTATCAAACAACAACATTTTTAATATATTAATAAAACATAAATAAAATAAAGTTGTATCGACATAAATAAAATAAAATATAATCGAAGGTAAGCAGTTCTAATTTTGAAGTAAAAGGTTTACCACAAAAAAGTAAGATTTGTCCAAATGAATGAAAAAGTTCAATAAAATCATTTCATATATGAATTCAATTCAGTTAATTTTTTTCATTCTGTAGTATAGTGGTACATAAATATAGGAAAATATTAACTAATATATGGAATGCATTCTAACTAATTTATACGAAAATCACATCGTTCAAACAAATAAATATGACTTTGGCGCTATACGAAGTTCAACTTTCTTCACAATGAGTTCATTTTAACTTAAAGAAGGGGTCACTTTTTCTGGGTGTACCATTTCAACAGCCGTTGCAATTCTTAAGATGTGATTCGAATTCAGTGTTTTGGATGTGAATTAAACAATTTTGTAATATTTTGCCAAATAAATATTTTTAATATTTGTTTTTATGATTTTTAATGCATTCTAACGCTTGTCAGAAACGTTTGACATCATACACCGAAAAACAAAAAATATTGTCGTGGGGCCAAAGATTTCATGTGCTTAAATTTCAAATGCGAGGTTTGCTTACCATAAAAGACGCATTTCGCTGATATAGTTTTTTTCCTTGTACAAAAGTCGATAAACTTTTCAATGAAGTCATTTTGTCCTTGTAGTTAAGCGATTCGACTTAAAATTAGGTGTTCTACCGTGAAAGAAAATTTCGTTTTACTAAAGTCAACTTGACTTTAATACTTCTCAAAAAATATTCAAAATTAAAGAAATCGTCAGTAAATTTGTAGACATATTGCATCTTGTCCACAAAGCTAAAAAAAACTTTATTTTAAAGGTGTTATTTACTTGAAACATATCATAATTTCTACTTGAAGTTGAGTCTGAATATGAAAATTTAAGTTGATGTCAAAACTTTTTTAATGGACTTTGAAAGCACATGAAGAAAAAAGCTGAGAAAGCGATTAAAATAAAATTTGTTGCCTAGAATCAAGTAAGCAAAACTCAAATTTAAAAGAGAATTTTGTCTTAAATGTATCTTTATTTTAATTCCCCGCTTCCTTCACTTAAAAAAGTGAACTCCCTATTTCACTAAAGCCAATTTAACTTTATTTTAGTTCATAGAATTATTATGTTTGGAGAAAGTTTTCTTTACTCTAATAATTTTTGTGTACGTTAGTTCAATTAACTAAACCCAAGGCAAAAAATATGCTCAAATGAAGCATAAAGATTAACTAAATTCGTATCTTCCTCAAAATAGTTCAGAATTTCTTAAAATTGTAAAATTTTACCAATAAAACGCCCATCTTGAACATCGTATGGGACTAAAGACATTTTTGCAATTTCTAAATCCAACTTTTCCTTTAAACTACTAAATTTTCTTAAATAAATGAAAAATAATAATTTTGTCTAATAAATGTTTACTTATTTTTATGAAATCGGTGTGACATCTGCGTTTCTAATACAGTTTAGTTAATTTTCTAAAATTAATTTTTTCAATATATTTGAATAATTTTGTGTTTTGATGAAATAAGACAATGTAAACGCTTATGATGACTTATATTCTTGAATTTAATTTTAGACCTAGATGAGACTGTTCCAAATATTGTAACAGTTTCTTCCATTACAAAATATATCGTTTTGATTTGGTATTCACATGTAAATGTTTTTGTCTTGATATTGCTGAACTAAATGTCAGGGTTAGTTTTTATACAAATTTTTGTTGAAAAATATTCTCAACAATGTCAATATTTAATTTGTCTTACATCGAAATATTTTTGAGAAACTATTGAGTGGAGATACATTTCAATTTGAGGATTACATTTCGGAGCCACCGTGGGGCAATGGTTAGCATGCCCGCCTTGCATACACAGGGTTGTAGGTTCAAACCCAGTTTGGACTAAACACCAAAAAGTTTTTCAGCGGTTGATTATCCCACCTGAGCAATGCTGGTGAGATTTCTGAGTGTTTCAAAGCTTCTTAAGTGGTTTCATTGCAATGTGGAACGCCGTTCAGACTTGGCTATAAAAAGGAGGTCATTGAGCTTAACATAGAATCGGGCAGCACTCAGTGATAACAGAGAAGTTCACCACTGTGGTATCACAATGGACTGAATAGTCCAAGTGAGCCTGAAATATCGGGCCGCCACTATACCTAACCTAACCTACATTTCCCCTCACAGATGGGAAAACTTTTCACTAAACTTCATACCTAGTTTCAAGGTGTTTCGTTCGGAAATTAGCGTGATTTCCACAGACGGGCATCTTTAAAGGGTGATACGGTCAAAATTTGGTCAATATAAACTTGACGTATTTCCCCTCCCCCTCATTTTGAAGGTGTGTGTAGAATATTGCTCCTATTTTGATTTTGGAATTCACTCTTCAGTTGTCAAAATGCCGTCCAAGCAAGAAGAGCAGCGTATCAAAATTTTGCTCGCGCATCGCGTAAATCCGAGCTACTCGCACGCAAAGCTGGCAAAATCGCTAAAAGTTGCCAAATCAACCGTTACAAATGTAATTAAAGTGTTTGGGGAACGTTTGTCGACAGCCAGGAAGTCTGGATCTGGGGGAAATCGAAAACCGGAAGCCGCTGAGACGACAAAGAGAGTTGCTGGTAGTTTCAAGCGAAACCCTAACCTCTCTCTCCGAGATGCCGCAAATAAGCTGGGTGTATCGTCTACAACCGTGCATCGAGCCAAAAAACGAGCCGGACTATCGACTTACAAGAAGGTAGTGACTCCAAATCGCGATGATGAACAAAATACGACGGCCAAAGCGCGATCCCGGAGGCTGTACACGACGATGCTGACGAAGTTTGACTGCGTGGTAATGGACGACGAAACCTACGTCAAAGCCGACTACAAGCAGCTTCCGGGACAGCAGCAGCAAAAGGAAGGGGAAATGTAGCAGATATTTTCAAGCACATAAAACTGTCAAAGTTCGCAAAGAAATATCTGGTTTGGCAAGCCATCTGTACCTGTGGCTTGAAAAGCAGCATTTTCATAGCTTCCGGGACTGTCAACCAAGTGAAAAGAGTGTTTGAATAAACGTCTGCTGCCTTTCCTGAAGAAACACGGTTGTTCCGTACTGTTTTGGCCGGATTTGGCATCTTGCCATTACGGTAAAAAGGCCATGGAGTGGTACGCCGCCAACAACGTGCAGGTGGTTGCCAAGGACAAGAACTCTCCCAACACGCCAGAGCTCCGCCCAATTGAGAAATACTGGGCTATTGTCAAGCGGAACCTAAAGAAGACCAAAAAACTGCTAAGGACGAGCAACAGTTCAAGGCAAACTGGCTTTCTGCGGCGAAGAAGGTGGACAAGGTGGCTGTACAAAATCTGATGGCAGGTGTCAAGCGTGAGGCCCGGCAATTCGGATTTGGAAAAGCGAAAGCCTAACTGAATATTTTTCCTGAATTTTATGCTAATTGAACTTGAAAAACAAATTTAATTTGATTTTTTAAATAAACGATTTCACCGATTTACATGCGTTTTCCCTTGACCAAATTTTGACCGTATCACCCTTTAGTTCGACAAAGGATTTCACCTCAACCCATAATATATATACTTTATGGGATCTGAGACCAATATGGTATTTCGATGTATTACGCGCGGAATGACATAAGAAATGTGCCACAAATGTGATTATATGTTTACATTTTCCTACATAGACAAAGAAAATGTATAGACATCTCATGTCAATTTACAATGATTTTGTTTATTTGCAGTGCGCAGTCATCGCACTCAATTTCGCAGTCAAGAGACTCAATATCTTTTCGACAAACGAGAATTACCGTACAAATCAGTCAATTTGCATTAAAAAAAGGTGTGGATGTACAGAATTTTATATGCTTTAACAATATTTTGTGTTTCATCAATAGAATAAAGAAAACAAATTAAAGCCAAATTAAAAAATCACTTATTTGCAGAAGAAAGTTTTATCTGCGGTGTGCAGACAAACTACAGCGCTGTAAATTGACATGAGACGTCTATACATTTTCTTGGTCTATGGTTTCCTCCGCAAATCATATGACTTGTAGATTTTTATTTTTCGACAAGGGATTTCAAAAAATCTTGTTTCACGTGAAACCAAGAACAATCAAAACTGTTTGGAGGGAAATTAAGAACATACCAGTGCTTGTGTTTATTGGATCTATTGCGAAGAATTTTCTAAAATTGTTCCAAATTTTCTAAAATTAACCAAAATTTTCCTTCCTGGTGGGTTCACTGTATTTACTTTTTTCACTTTTTTGATCCAGTATCAAGCGCTATACACCAATTAAGCACCCAACGCTTTCGGCGAAAGAGTTGAGCAAAACAAAAACAAACAAAAAAAACTACACAGAAAAATCTGTAGCCTGGTTAGTGGCCATGGTAGACAGTTTGATTCGAAGGAGCTTCAAACGTTTTTAATGAATAATGAAATTACATATAAACAGGGAGCACCATACCACCCTGCAACCAATGGACAGGCGGAAAGGTATGTTCAAACAATCAAGAACAAGTTGATGGCATCCAATTGTTCTGCATACACTATGATTGGTGAATTGTCAAAGATACTTATGTAGTATAGACGATCTATACACCCAAAAACTGCTAAGTCGCCATCAATGCCGATGTTGGGCAGGCAGATTCAATCATGTTTGGACTTGTTAATTGAAACAGAAAAGGCGACTACGCAGCATCAACCCGAATTATTAAAACATTTTTCGCCGGGAGAGAGAGTAGCGGCGCGGGATTATTTATCAAAAAGAAGTGGCAATATGGGTGTGTAAAAAGTAAAATGGGAGAACTACATTACGATGTCCAGTTAGATAATGGTAGAGTTTGGCGTCGACACGTAGATTAATTAAGACCAACCTCAGTGCAAAGTAATGAAGAATCTAGTTGTAACCCAACACATAACAAACAGAAACAAGTATCCGTGACACTTGGAACAACTCAGGACGTGCCTTCGAAAATACCATTGCCAGTGATGCAATCTTCAGAGAAATCAGCTGCAAACCTTGCAGAAAGCCAGATTGCAGAGTCAAGTGAACAGACAGTACGCATTTCAACTGATACTCCGGACGGAAATACGGCTATGTCAAACTTTGAAGGATTGCCCAGATCAGCACGCACGAAACAACTGCCTAAACGTTTCCAAGGTTCTTACCATGAATTTGATTGAAATACGGGGGGAGAAATGTTATGATGTTAATATGGGTTAACATTGCTTGATCATCACTGTTGTTATCGATAAATGGTATAAAAGAATTTACTCTTTTGTAATCATATAAATAAAGTCATTCTCGTATTGAACTCAACGTGAGCGGACGTCTTTTGATTACAACAAGAATATTTAGGATGTGCGATAAGTAATATGGTACATATTTTACCAATAGAGATATGTCTCATATTTGCGTGATAATGCTATTCGTTCTTCTGAAAAAGGAAGATGGATTGATATTGGGTGTATACAATTTAACGAGTGTTTATTGACGTTGAGCAATTCGAACATATGCCATATCAATAATATGGCAGGTTATCATAAACAACTTAGCATGAACCAAGTTTACTTTGTAAAATGTTCGAATATCCCTTTCGTATGTCAACAAAAGCTTGTATAAACCATTTCAACTACATATAAAAAAAGTTTTCCAAAGTCAACTTACGTATTTGGTTTTTTGTGTGTAGGGAGAAACATTTTTCGAGTATTCGAAGTCAGCTGTTTTGCTTCATCTGTTTTATTCTGTCAAATATTTACATACAAATTTAAAATTGAAATTGTATGAATTGACTTAAAAGTGGATTTAAATGAGAAAAATAGTAGCTGAGGAAGATGCGCTTGAGTTGCCCGAAACTTTGTAACTCCATACTTGTACATGAAGAAGTTGTTACTTAGTTAATGGGATGCTTTGCTTTTGAAGATTTCACAAATACAGTGCACTTGCGGTAACGTGAACTAATTAAAACCAAGAGAGTTCACGTTTGCGAAAAAATTCACGTTAGCTAACTTCAGCGAATTTCAGAATAAAACATAGCCATATTCGGCAGTTTTACACGTTCTAGCGTGATAGTCTTTATTTTTGTTATTAGTAATATTAAAAACTTAATTTAATTTCTTGTATAAAAAATAAAAAAAGATATCGGTAAAATATCAATGGGTATGGAATTATAAAGCAATTTAAATTAATAATTAAAATTAACGAAAAATGACAAAATAGATCACTAAAAAACTCCGTAGGTGTATTTGAAATTGAATTTGGCATTGTGAATCTGCCTTTTACGTCAAATTGCATGTTTTTCAGTGTTAAGGTGGGTATTAAGTTCGAGTTTAGCCACTAAAATCGTCATTTTTTCACGATTACTTTTCTTTAATAATCCATTTTAAGGAATATAAACTTTGTAAAAATTTGCTTTGTGATATTCCCCATCAAGTTATAATGAAATCTGCGACAAATATGTATAATTTTATGACGTTTTTTACTCATTTAGTTTTCACTTTAGTGAAAATTAGCGGCTAAACTCGAACTTAATACCCACCTTTAGGGAGTAGTTAGTGTAAAAAAAAGCGTGTTCACGTTGGGCGATGTTCACGTTATAGCGAATGTACTGCCTTCCTGTTGGACGTGTTAGCAGGCCACATTCCACCTCAAACCAAGTCTTTTGGATTATCCCCAATACACCCAGAGAAGGAATATGATCACCTCAAACATGTTTTAAGAGCAAAATGTTATTTTTGGGTGGTGACCATGTAACATGGTTTTCGCAACCATGTTATTTCCTCGGAAATCATGCATCTGATTTCGGCAAGCAGGTTATATTTGACGAGAAAATAACATTTTAGTGACAAACATGTTACATGGTCAACATACAAAAATAACATTTTGCTCTTGAAACATGTTTGAGGTGATCATATTCCTTCTCTGCGTGTAGTAAAATAAAGTGCCGCTTTGCGCTTCTTTGACGAACGTGGCTACTATAAAGGCCGTGGAACAAGATGAAGGCGTATATGTAACCAGAGAAAAGCTCTTAAAGTAGTCAATATATTTGAAGAACGCATATGGCCAAAGTTGGTGGATTTCATCAAAACGAAAGAGGAAAAAAGAAGATTTCGTTAGCTTTTTACGCCACGCATGGAATTCTAAGAGTAATAGGATGTGTTGGCGGGACGTATGTCCGCATTATTGTACCTATTTATAACAGGAAGGGGTACTAAATTTAAATGCAAAGCTTTTATTATTTTTATACCCTCCACCATAGGATGGGTGTAACACATCGAAATATTGCTCTAAGACCCCCTAAAGTATACATATTCTGGGTCGTGGTGAAATTCTGAGTCGATCTAAGCATGTCCGTCCTCTGTTGAAATCACGCTAACTTCCGAACGAAACAAGATATCGACTTCAAACTTGGCACAAGTACTTGTTATTGATGTAGGTCGGATGGTATTGCAAATGGGCCATATCGGTGCACTTTTACGTATAGCCCCCATATAAACGGACCCCCAGATTTGGCTTGCGGAGCCTATAAGTTTAACATATTTCATCCGATCGGGCTGAAATTTGGTACATGGTATTAGTATATAGTCTCTAACAACCATGCAAGAATTGGTCCATATCGGTCCATAATTATATATAGCCCCCATATAAACCGATCCCCAGATTTGACCTCCGGAGCCTCTTAGAGGAGCAAAATTCATCTGACCCGGTTGAAATTTGGTACGTGGTGTTAGTATATGGTCTCTAACAACCATGCAAAAATTGGTCCATATCGGTCCATAATTATATGTTATATAGCCCCCATATAAACCGATCCCCAGATTTGACCTCCGGAGCCTGTTGCAAGAGCAAAATTTATCCGATCCGGTTGAAATTTGGTACGTGGTGTTAGTATATGGTCTCTAAGAACCATGCAAAAATTGGTCCATATCGGTCCATAATTATATATAGCCCCCATATAAACCGATCCCCAGATTTGTCCTCCGGAGCCTCTAGGAGGAGCAAAATTCATCCGATCCGGTTGAAATTTGGAACGTGATGTTAGTATGTGGTCTCTAACAAACACGAAAGAATTGGTCCATATCGGTCCATAATTATATATAGCCCCCATATAAATCAATCCCCAGATTTGACCCCCGGAACTTCTTGGAGGAGCAAAATTCATCCGATTCGGTTGAAATTTGGTACGTGGTGTTATATGGTCTCTAACAACCATGCAAAAATTGGTCCATATCGGTCCATAATTATATATAGCCCCCATATAAACCGTTCCCCAGATTTGATCTCCGGAGCCTCTTGGAGAAACAAAATTCATCCGATCCAATTGAAATTTGCAACGCCAAAAAGTGGTCTGTATCGGCTCATAATCATGGTTGCCACTCGAGCCAAAAATAATCTACCAAAATTGTATTTCTATTGAAAATTTTGTCAAAATTTTATTTTTATGGAAAATTTTGTCAAAATTTTATTTTTATGGAAAATTTTGTCAAATTTTTATTCCTATAGAAAATTTTGTCAAATTTTATTTCTATAGAAAATTTTGGCAAAATTTTATTTCTATGGAAAATGTTGTCAAAATTTTAATTCTATAGAGAGTGTTGTCAAAATTTTAATTCTATTGAAAATTTTGTCAAAAATTTATTTCTATAGAAAAATTGTTATTTTTATAGAAAATTTTGTTAAAATTCATTTCTATAGAAAATTTTCTCCAAATTTTATTTCTATAGAAAAAGTTGTCAAAATTTTATTTTGTCAAAATTTTATTACTACACCCAGAAAAAAGTGATCACTTCTTTAAGTTAAAATGAACTCATTGTGATGAAAGTTGAACTTCGTATAGCGCCAAAGACATTTTTATTTGTTTGAACGATGTGATTTTCGTAGAAATTAGGTAGAATGCATTCCATATATTAGTTAACATTTTGCTATATTTATGTACCACTATACTACAGAATGAAAAAATTTAACTGAATTGAATTCATATATGGAATCATTTTATTGAACTTTTTTCATTCATTTGGACAAATCTTACAAATTTGTGGTAAACCTTTTACTTCAAAATTAGAACTGCTTACCTTCGTTTTTAAATACAGTTTTATTTATTTATATAGACATTTTTTCTTCAATAAAAGACATGTTTTATTAATATATTAAATATATTTATTAAGAATTAACAGCATCGACTGGCCTTGAAATATTAGTTTATTATTCCACTACTTCCAATTTCCATGTAAAGTTACCAACTGTAAAACGTAATGCTTTTCTTCTTCTTGTTCCTTTCACTTTTAATGCTGCGTACCGATTTTGTCCTCCTTTTACAATTTCAATACCTACAAATATAAAAAATCATAAACCAATTTTTTCACAAAAGGTTAGCGTCACTGTATGAATGTTACCTGATAATTGAAGATTCCAAAGTGAAGACGAATGAAGGGGTTGTTATTCTGTTGCTGTTTTCTTTCTTTATACACCATCACGAACATTGATAGACTTATTGTTTGTTATTTATGTTCAATAATTTTGAAAAAACTAAAATTTTTCTCTCTAATTTACAATAACAAATATTTTATTTGTTATTTATTATATTATTTTTTAACAATCTCTCCGTATACCATAACAACGCGATTCCAACTAAAAAAACAACCCACGCGCAAACATATCGAGTGCATGGATGACAGGTATCGATTACAGGTAGATAAAAGAAATATAGGAAAATTTCTATTTATATTCTAACAAGTGTGTTTCCTTTAGTTTTGAAAGGATTGAATAATTCTTAGTATGAATGAACTAAAATATTTTTCTATGTCAAGTGTTATTCGTATGTATGATAAGCTTTCTATAATAAAGGAAGTCAGTGTTATCGTTTTACAAGAAATTTTACTGAATTTGGCGAAACTTGGTTTTAGTTCGGGTTTTGTTTATTTTTACGAATGCTTTGTTATCATTGAATAAAATTTTCTTGTTCAGTAGTAAATTCTTATACCCAGCAAAGAAAACAGTATTAGTAAAATTGCATGCCTTATTCTAGTTAATGAACTATTCCTAACTGCTTTCAGTTTGGGATTTTTTTACTGAAACAAGTAAATTTTTTTATTTCACAAAAAAAAATTAACTTAATGGAAATAAAATGGCTAAACTTTTTCTTTTTCTGGGTGTATAGAAACTTTTATCAAAATTTTATTTCTACAGAAAATTTTGTCAAACTTAATTATATATGTATTTAATCGATCTTTTTTAGTTTAATATATACCACATATGGACTACCTTGCAATTTTGAAGACGGTGCACAGTGGTCGATTTGAAATATTTAGGCGGCCAAAAATATTTTTGGACGTTAATGGCTTCGAAAGACTGTATTTTAAAAAAAACTACCTATTTATTTTAAAAAATAAATAAGAAAAACATATATTTTATAATAAAAAACACATTTTATTCTCATAAATCATAAATAAATAAAAATGAATTAAATTTTCTTATTGAAAGATGTTTCTATCTCGACTTCTTCGTGCTCAATACTATATTGTGTGGGGCTCGGCAGGTTCTAATAGTTCTATAACTTCACTAGAAAAAATCTTGTGTGAAGTTTTCTTTAACGATCTTTCACTACTTACGAGTGGATCTGAAGTAAGGAGCAATCTTTGATAAATAACACGGTTGCATTCTTCCCTTGAAAATTTTCTTGAAAAATTCTGTCTGTATGACCGAAAATGTTTATTTCGTTCTTCTGCAGCCTCCTCCGACAATTGGCCGATGGGCAACAGTGCATTATCTATGATGGTCGCCCCATGTAATAATAATTTATGCATTGTTGGAGTCATGGGATGCCAGTCGTATAATTCCACATACATTTGCGCGGTGTTGAAGGCATATTCTTTGAATTTTGTTGTATTTATTTTGTGTCCACTTGAAATCGCCTCTAATAAGATTTTAAATCTATATATTAATTCGTGTTTAATGCCTGTTATGTCCGCCGCTAATTCTGTGTTTTCAAAAAATCTCCTACTCGTATTTCCATCATTGGTATTACTAAAATTGGGTTTAGGCATGTCAACCAACAGGTCAGTTTCTAAGCGGAATCTTTCTTGGATTTCTTTTTTCCTTTCTTCTTCTAATGCTTTCTCTTCCTGGGTCCTTTTCTTTCCATATTTCTTCACGGGCAATTTATATGCCAAATGCAGAATGCTCTCAAAAATACGTATTTTTGCGTGTAATACCGAAATTCCAAACTTAAGAGCATCGGGACTTATTTCGTTCTGTTTGCTTAAATTATTGAAATCTTTGGAAGTGGCGCCACATATATAGCATCGGCTAGTTGAGGTCGTGTTGGTTACAGCATTGCAAACTTTGCCATCAACCATGGTCATTTTCAAAATGTGATTATAATCAAATTCTTTTCCATCAATATGTACTTTTGTAGGAGTGAGGTTCTTAATTTCATTTTGCACATAACATATTTCCTCTTTTGTTACATCTGTAGTTTCTTTCACATACCGAAATCTGATGGGGCGGCAAAATCGTGGTGATGATGGTGTTGGGTTTTGCCATAACACTTTATTGTTTTCTTTACCACAAATAATTTGAAGCGGCACAAAAGAACTCAAAAATATACTACCATCGGATTCGGCGTCTTCTGAGAATTTTTGTTTGTACCGCGCTTGTTGTGACCCGTCACAACTCCATTTATAAATGATCGTTAATGACTTTCTTTCAATTTCGTTAAGGGTTAATAACACTTCTTCCAGGTAGATTGATAACCGTTGAATAGTATGATCCATTAGGTATTGTAAATTAATTTCTGCGCAGGTAGCCGTTACTCTCAATGCCGTCTTTGGTGGGTAGCATTCTTGTTTTGCTTTCAACAAAAGGTCGTAACAAGGGTAATGCTTTGGGTTAGTTGCCCTTATTATTTCATATTGTCGTCTTGTTAGATCAGCTTCTACGAACATTTTGAGTGCTTGGAACGGGGTCAAAGGAGCAATGGTTTCATTGGTCTTGGAATAGGCTTTTCTATATTGACTAGCCTTTGTTGGCGAATTTCCTATTTCTTTGAGCACTTTTGAGGCATTTCTCTGACCCTTCGTTTGCAATATGACTTGTGCGGCATGTATAATCATTTCATCATCAACATTTGATCGAAGTTCCTCAGTTTTTCTTCTCTTGCTTCGTTCACTCGATTCCGAAAATGATTTGCTCGGACGACCTGGTTGATTAAGCGAATGCACTGGTATTTCAAAAGTGCCTTCCAGCCAATTCTGGTTGTTTTTCATAAAAACTTCTTCAACTTTATGAGCTTTTAGCCATCTCTGTTTAAACTCGTGTTTGATGTAGGAAAATTTATGTTTAAGGTCCTTTTTTCTTTCCACAGTGTCTCCGCAAGACAATAGCAAGTGGTTTTCTAAAAATTCCAATTTTTCATCCATATTTGGTAAATTTTGAATTTACATTTGCTCAAACAGACATTTACGAGTTACTATTTTCACCCCCGATGAACTAGGCATCTCCATAGCAAATTTTTTTTTTTAAATTTTTTTTAACAAACTACTTTGAACTGCTGTCTGCTGGATTCTGCGGCTCTTGTTTTTTTTTTAAAGAAAAGCTAAATGTGTAACGTATTCAATAAACAAAAAAATATGATCCGGACGAATCCTGATCCATAACAAAATTGCCTTTGAAATTAAAAAAATTATTTTTTTTTATGTGAAAAAGAGGATATGTTCAACTACCGAAAAATATAACGAAAGTTAAAAATAAAAGTTAAAACTATTATTTATCTAATAGCAGCTTACTTGAGCTATTGGAATCACTTTCACTTTCACTTCACTACACAACTTAAAATAAGAATACATGCGTATTGCGAAATTTGATATAATCCGGGCACCCAAATCGAAATACGTATCACGTCAACGATCAAATTGCGTCTAATTGCACGGAAGGGGTAACGTATGGTTGTTAAAAAAAAGGATGGGGGTAATTCGGGGAAGTGTTTACTACAGGTAGACGTCAAAATTTTATGCCTACTACGAATTTCAAATTTTGACTTTTGGCCGCCTAATTACTCAATATCTACCTATGTGCGGTGTTAGGAAGTTTTAAGATACCTTGCCATCGGCAAGTGATACCGCAACCCAAGTAATTCGATTGTGGATGACAGTCTTCAGTAAAAGTTTCTACGCAATCCATGGTGGAGGGTACATAAGCTTCGGCCTGGCCGAACTTACGGCCGTATATACTTGTTTGTTTTTAAATATGTACAGATCTGTGACCATGAGATGAGGGTTCGGTACATAAGCGTAGGAAGGCCTCTGGAGAGGGGGCTTAGGTTAGGCTAAAGTAGCAGCCCGATTAAGTTTCAGGCTCACTTAGACTATTCAGTCCACCGTGATACCACATTAACTAAAAGTACCTATTACATATGGGCACTTCCAGTTTTAACCGCTGAAACTTCTCGATTATTTTGTTCTGTTGAACCAACCAGATTGTTCCAGAAACATTAGCAGACTGCTTAAGTTATCGTATTCCAGGTCCACCAGTAATTTAAAGCTATATGCCCCTAAAATTTGCTTACGCCTTACACAAAATGCAGGACGCTCACAGAAGAGATGTTTAATTGATTCCTTTTCCTCCGCATCATGACAGCTCATACAATAATCATTATACTTCGCGCCAATATTTTGTGCAAATTCGCCTATCAGGCAGCGACCCGTTATGGCAGATATCAGGACCCTGACAGCATTTCAAAGTTCCATTTCATCCCCATCGCTACCACAGACTCGTAAGTGACACTGCAACAATCGCCAACTGTGTTGGGGGAAGCGTATGAAAAAGTATGAAATGTACATAAAAGTATTTTGCCATCACTATTGTTACAAGAGCCATTTGATATTTTGTGAAACACCAAGCGCAACTAGCTTCTAGTAATTTATTTCAATAAAAACGATAATGAAGTGCGGAAAACATACGTTATTTCACTTAAAATTGTGAAAGGTATATTGGTGAACAATTTTTGACTTTCCAAATGCACCAAAAAAGTGAACCCACCGTGGACGAAAATGTAGGTTTATTTTTGAAAATTTTAACTAAAATAGTTTTCTAATTGCAACATGTTATAAATAAGTTAATACTTTTAGTCAAACTGAAGAAATTTTTTTAAAAATAATTAATTTTTTCTGTTGCTTAAGAAAATTTCATATGTTGAAAGAAAAAATTGAATTGAAAAATTGTTAAAATGTCTTTAGCGCTATACGAAGTTCAAGACAGGTACAATTTTAGTAAAATTTACTCATTTGAGAGACTTATGAACTCAATTTAAGCAAACTTCTGCCATTTTAGGAAAATATGAAGTATTTTATTTTGTAGTAAAATTGTGCACTATATTTGTATACAACTTTTTTTTCTTATTTTTAGTTCACGTCATTAAAGTTAGCAAAAAATTATTCAAATAAGGAACATTTACTCATATTACACAAAATTTAACTAAAATCAACTAATCTTCATGAACTAAAATAAAGTTCAGTTGGCATTAGAGCCCCCTTTTTTTTGGGTGTGGAATAGTGATAGTTTTTCAAATATTTTTCCAGACACGCTGCCTCCATCGAAAATAAAAGCACTGGCTGATAGACGCTGTAACATGTAACTTGCGACTTGTAAATCAACATCATTCTTTTATAATGCAATAAATTATGTTAAATGTGATGTGATAGTCGTATAAATACGAATTTATAAATATTTAATCAAATTAACAAACAACTAAACAATAGTGTTTACTTGACCACAATGATTCTTTCACAACTACCTTAACATTCACTTTTTCTGATAGTTTGAAGGGGCTCTTATTGGCGTCGTTCTAAATTTATCTTAATATGAGCCTAATAATTGCACTCATGCGATAATTTTTTGTAGTAACTTGGCGTGGTACAACTTCTCAATAGTGATGGCGCTTTTCCGACTAGTTTTAGATGTCGTATACGATTGTTTTCGGCGTGGTGGGGATTCTCAGAAGCGCCGTCAAATTCAAAAAATGTTGGCAGGGGAGTGATATCATATCTAGTGTGCGGTTTAAGTTTAAATGGGGCCATATTTGCTTGGTGTCGTTACAACCCTTGCAATTTTCCCATCGAACATTTGCCATCATAACAGCCCTCTCACCCAGTAAGAGCTTGCAGGTAGCCTATGCCTCTGGCTACCTGCAAGAGATTCTAGTTCCCCTGGAATATATAAGGTAGTGCCTAGCCCTGCTAACTCATCCGCATCGCAGTTCCCCGGTATGTTACTATGGCCAGGCACCCATATTAGGTGAATATTGTATTGCTCAGCCATCTCGTTGAGAGATTTGCGGCAGTCGATGGCCGTTTTCGAGTTAAGGAACACAGAGTCCAGGTTCCAGGTTGACTGTCTGAGTATATATTAATGCCAACATTTTTTGAAACATTACTTCTCAGCCAATTCGCCACCTCTCTTATTGCTAATATTTCAGCCTGAAAAACACTACAGTGATTAGGTAATCTTTTCGCTATTCGAAGTTCCACATCTTTAGAATATACTCCGAAACCCACAGTGATTAGGCAATCTTTTCGCAATTTGAAGTTCCAGATCTTTAGAATATACTGCGAAACCCACTTGTCCGTCCATTTTGGAGCGATCAGTGTAGAAATCTATATATCGTTTATTCCCCGGGGTCTGTGTGTACTCCGTTTGGCACATCTGGTATTATTGTGAGGACCGAACTGTGGCCGACCACAACGATAGCTCGCGCAACCGCACAGCCGTTGTTGCAGCTGACTGTTTGGCCAAAATGTCTAAAGGCAATAGAGGCAGCATGACATTAAGGGAAGTTGTTCCTGTCGTACTGAATGCGCTTGAGATACACAAGCATGCCATACGCTGAACTTTGTCTAAACTTGTCGGCTGCTGAAGTGCCGGCCACCAGACTACAACACCATATAGCATTATAGGTCTAACCACTGCCGTGTATAGCCAATGCACAATTTTCGGTTTTAGTCCCCACTTTTTTCCTATTGCCTTTTTATACGAGTACAAAGCTACCGTGGCTTTTCTCGCCCTTTCTTCAATATTAAGTTTAAAGTTCAGCTTCCTGTCCAAAATAACGCCAAGGTATTTTACACACTCACCAAAGGGAATTTCAATGCCCCCTAAGGATATGGGCTTAACCGTGGGAGTTTTTCGATCTTTGCAGTACATGAGTAGTTCTGTCTTTGCAGGATTTACCCCAACTCCATTTTCTTTCGCCCATTTCTCAGTCATCCGGAGGGCTCTCTGTATAATATCTCTGATTGTGGGGAATTTTCCCCTGAATGCTAGAGCCACATCATTTTCTAGGGAACCCAGAAGGTTTTTTATATCAACATTCCAAAGAAGAGGTGATAGAACTCCTCCTTGGGGAGTGCATCTGTTCACATACCTTTGTATGTTTGCTTGTCCTAGTGTGGCTGAAATGCGTCTCCTCATTAGAAGTTCGTCTAACAGTCTAAGTATACCTGGATCAACATTCAGAATTGTCAGTCCATTTCGAAATCGGATGGATGTTATTGAATGCCCCTTCTATGTCTAGAAACGGCACGATTGTGTATTCATTGACAGATAGTGAGCTTTCAATAAAGCTGACCAGTTCATGTAATGCGGTCTCAGTATACCTGCCCTTCGAGTATGCATGTTGTAGTTTCGAGAGCAAACTTGAATCGAAATATCTAGGTATCGAAATGTATAGGTATGAAAACAACTTTTGTATCCCTTCAGTTTCCTGGAATATATGCTAAGTTGATACATCCTATACATATCGCCGACAACCAGGGGATAATTCTGTCAGTCACTGCTTGTAACTCCGCCCGAGTAATTCCATCAGGTCTGGGGGATTTAAATGGTCCAAAACTATTTAACGCCCATTTTATTCTAGATTCCGATACAATTTCCTCGATAGGAAATGACAGCAGGGCCCTGTGGCACCGCCAGAACCTGGTTCAACCGTCTGATTTCCAGGAAAATGTGTTTCCAATAGTTAGGTTAGGTGGCAGCCCGATGCATCAGGCTCACTTAGACTACTCAGTCCATTATGATACCACATTGGTGGACTTCTCTGTTATCACTGAGTGCTGCCCGATTCCATGTTAAGTTCAATGACAAGGGACCTCCTTTTTATAGCCGAGTCCGAACGGCGTTCCACATTGCAGAAACCACTTAGAGAAGCTTTGAAACCCTCAGAAATGTCACCAGCATTACTGAGGTGGGATAATCCACCGCTGAAAAACTTGTTGGTGTTCGGTCGAAGCAGGAATCGAACCCACGACCTTGTGTATGCAAGGCGGGCATGCCTTGCATACACAAGGTATGCTCCCATTGTCCAATAGTACCTCCAGCGTCTCCTCACTGGATGTTTAGATTTCTAAACATGCACTATCTGTGATATGTATATTTGGGATAGATAAGGGTTATGGCATAATAAAAATGAAAACGCATTACATATGCAGGGTTTGCTGATAACGCACCAATGTGCTGCATATGCGTGGGCATAGAATCGTATTTTAAGGGGTAACAAATACAAGATAGTGTAGTGGTAGTGTATAAGTATTTGCTTATCTTTACTTTTTAAGAATATTTAGATTGTAGCTACCTCAATCGTATCAGGAGTATTGTAATATCTTTACATTTTGTTCCTTCGAACCGGATTGTGTTTTCCCCCACCCGTGGTAAGAGACTCGAACGGTAAAAATAAGCCTTTCGAACGGATCGGAGGCAAAATCTGCACAGGGTTGCAGAAAGGGAATTCAATCCCTAGATTGGAAATCCTACACACTTGCGTTCATTAGGGAACCCCGTTCTGTGTGCAGGTAAATCTAAAAGTTCAAATATTCTTTATAGGGGTAAAGAACAACAACTTAGTGGAGGATTAGATTGTAAGGAAGCATTTAATGTAAAAGAGTAATGGAACCGAAATCTGAAATGGGATTGGAGAGGAGGTTCCAGTGGCAAGTCGGGAGACGTGAAGATAGATTGTGTGAAAACCAATGTTAGTGTGTAAATATAACCATAGCGATAGGCGGTAGGCGAAACATTTTTGCCGCAACGGCAAATACAATAAGCTTGACGGCGAATAATTCCCTTTTTCACGTTTCCTAGCGTTTTTGTTGTCAATACAGCAGGCTTTGACAATATTAAACAATGAAGTTGAATAAAAACATACAATGGCTTGTTATTTGTTGAGTTATTTCAAGAAAAAATAATCTACACGTATCCACGCAACAGCAATTCCTAGTGGTGAGTTTAAAAAATTGATAAGCGATGGCAACACTATACCAGTTTTCGCCAAGGAGTTAGAATAAGTTTTAATTTAGCGACACGCCGCTAGCCGTCACGGTATTCCGTCGCGGATTTTGGGCTTCCCATAAGAAATACACGTAAATAAGTGTTCGCCTACCGCCTATCGCTATGGTTATATTTACACACTTAATTAGACAATTTTTCCGGAGAACTGTTGAAGAACAAGCAATGATTGCATTTGGAATTCACTAAATTGCAAAATATAATGGATGCAATGGTGGTTGTCGATTTAGATTCTGAAAAAGTGCTTGGACTCTTTGAGCTTATGTAGGATCTGTACGACGATCTGAGTGCACAAATCCTTAGGAGATGTAGATTAATGGAGGCTATATGGAGGGCTAGAGAAAGGCGGAAGCAAATTGAAGCAACCTCTAATGGACAGAATGCTGATGTGAAGTCGATCTACATTAATCGACAAGAGGTCATAAATAGGGAATGGTCAGGAAAGAAGCCATTGGTGCAGGAATCATGCTCCAATGGAAGGAGCTCCGACACCGAACCTACTATTTGGGTTTACCGGAATAGATCAGATGAGTCATACTCGATTGGAAGGAGCCCTGATGCCATTCCTACTATTTGGTTCTATAGGAATAGATCCAAAAAGCCATCAAATGAGAAGCAGAAGCGTACAAAAACTGAAGTTGATGGTACTGCTGCTGCGCAAGCCGAAAGAGCAGTCGAAGTTTAAGAGTCTGGTCCAGCCGCAACTGAAGAAGACATTGATGAACCACAAAAAGGTGTCAAGTCATCTGAGATTCTGGGAGAATTTCTTAATGTTTCAGTTTTATCTTTACAGGAAGAAGATTTGGCCTCTGAGAGTCAAGATGGTGTGGAGGCTCGGGAAGTATAAGGAGGAGCGGTTGAGCAACATATCCATGATGGCATGAGCACAAGGAGTATCCAGCAAAAAGGCGAGGGAAGCAATTAGCCACCACTCAAGTGAGCAAGCTGGCTGAAGAAGCTTCGTGGAATAGATCCAAGAGAGGAAGAGTATCACTCACCGTCGGAGTGCAACGAAATGCAGAGTTGGTGCGTTCTACCGCTGCAATAATCTACAAGGACCGGTCTACTAATGATGAAAGCAGTTTGCTCAAGGAAGGAATAAAAAGAAGGAAGACAATGCTGTATTGGCGCAGACAGAAGAAAGTCCCGAAAGAGCCAGACCGGCCAGATGTTTGAAGATTTCATGTGCTACGCTATAAGAATTTAGCTTAAAGTATAATTAGTTGTTTTTTTTTTTTTTAAATTGTGTATTCTGTTTAGAATAAGAGCCATAGTTTTGATAGGTCATCATATTTGGTATAAATGTATCATGTGACCGCCCGCAGAATGTTTCTAAACATGTACTATCTGCGATATGTGTATTTGGGATAGATACGGGTTACGGCATAATAAAAAAGGAAACGCATTACATATGTAGCGGTTAGCTGATAACGCACCAATGTGCTGCATATGCGTGGCCATAGAATCGTATCTAAGGGTAACAAATACAAGATAGTGTTGTATAAGTATTTGCTTATCTTTACTTTTTAAGAATATTTAGATTGTAGCTAGTTTAAGATTTAGTATATAAGGATGAATATATTTTAGAATAAATTAGTGACTTACAACCACTCAATCGTGTAAGGATTATTATAATTTCTTTACACTGGACGTTGTCCAATTGCCCTCCGATGTTTTAATGAAACCTGGAGCGGAGTTCGTGGATGCTAGTACCCATTAGCGTAGCTAGACAATCTTCCTAGGGGGGGCTATAGCCCCCCTAGCTAAAAATTTATAGACTGAACTTATAACTTCAATTAATGTTTTATTTCATAAAAATTAATAAAAATTAGACATCAAAATAACTCGACAATTAATTTATAATAAAGCAACTTAAAGTAGTTCCACACTTTTCCCAGCAAAAAAAATGGTAGTTGTTCTAAAGGCACAACTTTAAAAGCACTTCCACAAAGAAGTTAATTATTTTAACTACACAGGAAGTTTTTAACTTCATTTTTTTCATATTTTAATGCGTAATTTTTTGTTTTCTTTTTTTCAACTAGTTTAAAAAAAGAGTAAGAATAAATAAAGTAGTACAAATTATTCAAATTTTGCCACAAAAATGACAAATCCATTATAGAAAAATCAATACTTTTTGAAAATATTCGAGGGAAAATGTTTCAATCAAGCTTTTGGAATGCAGTAAAAATTATAAAAAATATAAAAATTATTTAGCTGGAAAATATCACACAATTTTTGAATTCACATTCAAAACACTGAATTCGGATCACACCTTAAGAAGTGATGCAAATCAATAGCAACGGCTGTTCGATGGACGTCCCTCCTATGACAAATTCATATTACATTCATCGCTTCTACGCCAATTTTCACCACTCCCGGACCCAAAAAGAACATTTTCGCTTTTTTTTGGCGACGTTTTTTTGCAGCATTATTAAGATATTAATTTATGAAAGAATAGTTTTATTATCAATTACTATTTTTTAAATTAAATTGACTAAATCAGACTAAATAAAATAATAAATAATAAACTAAATCACAACCACAGCTTTATTTCATAAATATCAGACTTCAAACATTGCCATCGGCAACTGCGACCACAACCGAAGTAATTAAATTGTGCATGAAAGTCTTTAGCGTAACTTTGTGCGTTGTATATACTTGTTTAATTTTTATAAAAATGGAAAATCGTAAATAGGTTTTCAAATTCTGGGGGGGGCTAGACTTTTTCTGGGGGGGTCTAAGCCCCCTCCCCAGAGGCCTTCCTACGCTTATGCTAGTACCTTAGCATCTGGAAGCGTATATGTATTCTCAATATTGCTGCAGTAATCATTCCAAGAGTTATGCTGAGCCTTACTTAGTTCTCGCTTGTATCCTCTCAGATTCTTCTTATAAGCATCCCAATCCTCCGGAGCTCTGGTGGACTTTGCTTTGTTAAAGAGCTTCCTGCAGGATTTCTTCATATTACACATCTCCGTAGACCACCATGGCGGTCGATTTTCCCCTTGGCTTTCCTCTGGGGCATGCAGCTTTCAGTGAGATGTTGAAGGCCTTAGTAATCTGCTCCACTGCGTGTCCGATATCTTGCACAGTGCTCATATTTGCCTCTGGTATTTCCGGTATCATCATATTGAACGATTCCCTATACCTATTCCAATCAGCTTTCCAAACATTTGTCGGAAATATGGTCTTGGTGGTATGAACATCAAATTTGAAACTGATGTATCGATGATCTGAGAAGCTATGTTCACTTAAAACCTGCCACTCAGATATCATTTCATTCAGTTCTTGCGAGGCCAAGGTGACGTCCAAAACCTCTTGCCTGTTTTTAGTGACGAAGGTTGGGGCATCTCCCTTATTGCAAACAACCAAATTAGTACGCAAAATAAACTCTAGGACTGACTCTCCTCTTGTATTAATGTCACCACTTCCCCATATACTATGATGTGCATTTGCGTCGCATCCCATAATGAGTTTTGCGTGGCATAATGAGTTTTGCATCGCATCCCATGAGTTTTGTCTTTGTTTGACTCCTCAACTAAGGTGTCAACGGCTCATGGAGGCATCTCCCTATCATGTCCCATGTAGACCGAAAATACCCAATTCTAAATTGGCAACGACAGTGGCATTGAAGGAAGCAGAAACAAGTTAAGCTCATTTTTAGCAATTATACAGGCTCGATTTATATCTTTACCAGTATACTGCAATAGTTTGAACCTCGGTGTACTTAATTCACATATTTTGTTTCTATAAACACATGATTTTTGAATAAGAATTATATATATGTCCCCTTTCATCAGGGGAACTTTTAAGCCAGCACAAGCGGCCTTACAATGCTGAAGATTTATCTAGAGGATCCGTAGGACCATAGAGATTTTCAAAAACAACGTCACATTAGCCGTTTCAATCGAGTCATCAAGAATGTCCTCTTCACAAACCTCGGTTACTCTCGCGATAACCATAGGTTCAACTTTGGTGAGTTTTGAGGCAGTAGAAACCTCCTCTCGCATACGGTGTCAATCCATGTCTTTCGTATCTCCCTCGACTTCGCAAAAAGGTCTGCTTATTTTTGATTCAGACAGGGGCTTGTCCATTTCTGAATCCTTTAGCTGATCGTTTTTATATACCTTCATTTGGATATAATAAAAGCCATAACATGCACGCCCCTGGGACTTTGCTAGATGTGGCAAAGACTGAGTGTTCAATATAATCACTAGATGTCGTCTCGGTCCATCTACTTCATCCAAACGGCCAACCTTCCAATCAGCTGTTGGAAGATCTGGATTGCATAGTTTCAGTCTATATAAAATAGATTCAGGGTCAGGATGGTTTGCTGGTATGTCTTTCTTCTCTACTAACTCTTGTGCAACTCTTTTCCAAACTTCACCAATTAGAATCAACGCAGCTTTAAAACATTCTATAGACCTCTGGTCCTCTAATGCGACTAGCTTAAATCGTCCTTGATACCAACCAGCCTCTTGGTGTCGAGGATCGGGGCCGGGAAACTTTTCTAGCACCTGTAAGTAGACGCCAGACAAAGCATTCTCAATTTCCCCACTTGTGTTTTGGAACAATACCGTCCACTGCTCTCCTGTTAACAATCGCCATCACAAGACTGTTTTTTGCCACTGAGGCAAACGATCTTTGATCCCTTGATGGCGGTTCATTCGGCGATCTTTCCCTCTTTCCAGCTTCAAGAATTCCTTGCACCCATTTTAAGGAATTGCTTTGCTTAGTCGACAATGTGCTTGTGTCGACTGATCCTAATTTCTTTAGGATAAACAAGGTAATTCTGCGTTCTTTTAATCTCTTTCTTAAGGGATTACCTCCTTTTGATGTCGTTACCCTAGGGAAGGTTCGACTTGTCAAATTATCGCAACCTGTCGACCCGTCTACAGGTCGACTAATTGGGCCTAACTCTTGGTCATTGCCCAAATTCTTCAGTCGATACCCTTCCACTGGGCCGTGAAGTTAGCAACCCAGTGGATGACTTTGAATTTCGCTGCTTGGTTAATTTACTTACCACCACACCTGAAATTCGTAGTAAGTACTTATTACGATGAAATAGTCCGCTATTAAAAAACACGTCCATTCAGTTCGACGGTTGAATGACGGTGGGGAGGGGGCTTAGACCCCTCAGAAAAATGTTAGCCCCCTCAGAATTTGAAAAACTATTTATGATTTTCCATAGTTTTTATAATAATAAGTAAATACAACCACACAAAGTTCCGCTAAAAACTTCCATGAACAATCGAATTACTTGGGTTGTGGTAACAGTTGTCGATGGCAATATATAGTTTTAAGTCTTAACCAAAGGCCTGCACAAGCTTATTCGAAGTAATCGATGTTCTAGTGACGGCAATACACTACACGAATACTTCGATTAATGATTAGAACAGAAACATTGTAAAGCGATTACAGTGTCCTGCATTTCAGAGCCGTCACATTCAAAAGGAATCGTTTTACAGTTCTTTTCAATATTTTAGTTCTGTTGTAATCGTCACGATACGAGTAAAACATAACATTTTTAGTGAAGATAGAATACTTTGCTTTAGCATCAACTATCAACCGAAAAATAAACACAATCATCGATCAGTTGATTGGCAGAAGTCAGTGAATGCAGGCAATGAGCGGGTCTGCGCTTTTTATTGTATGTGCCAACAACAAATAAAATAGGAATGGAGTGTGTGTGTGTAGCATACTCTTATATACGAGTATAAGACTAAACTATAGTCGATACCCGTCCACTGGGCCCTGAAGTTAGCAACCCAGTGGATGACTTTGAATTTCGCTGCATGGTGGCTTAATATCCCACCACACTTGAAATTCTTAGTAGGTACCTTTTACGATGAGTTTATCCGCTATTAAAAAACACGTCCGTTCCGTTCGACGGTTGAATAATAATCCATATACTAACACCATGTACCAAATTTCAGCCGGATCGGATGAAATTTGCTTCTCTTAGAGGATCGGCAAGCCAAATCGGAGGATCGGTTTATATGGGGGCTTTGTATAATTATTGACCGATGTGGACTAATCTTTGCATAGTTGTTAGATACCATATACTTACACCACGTACCAAATTTCAACCGCATCGGATGAATTTTGCTCCTCCACGAGGCTCCGGAGTTCAAATCTGGGGATCGCCTCATATGGGGGCAATATATAATTATGGACGGATATGGACCAATTTTTGCATGTTTGTTAGAGACCGCATACTAATACCACGTATCAAATTTCAACCGGATCGGATGAAATTAGCTTCTCTTAGAGGATTCGCAAACCAAATCTGGGGGTCCGTTTATATGGGGGCTATACGTAAAAGTGGACCGATATGGTCCATTTGCAATACAATCCCACCTACATCAATAACAACTACTTGTGCCAAGTTTCAAGTCGATAGCTTCTTTCGTTCGGAAGTTAGCGTGATTTCAACAGACGGACGGACATGCTCAGATCGACTCAGAATTTCACCACGACCCAGAATATATATACTTTATGGGGTCTTAGAGCAATATTTCGATGTGTTACAAAAGGATTGACAAAGTTAATATACCCCCATCCTATGGTGGAGGGTATAATAAAATGAATTCTATTGTTATGTTTTCAAAAATGTATGCTACTTCAATTTTATTCAATCTACTCCACTTTTTTCCAAAATCTACTTCACTCAATTTTTCATTATCGGCAGCACTGAAATAAAACTGTGGTTGAACTTATGATTTATGTTCCTAAATTTATGTTTAATTTAATAACTAAAGCAAATTTATTATTTTGTTTAGTCTGATTTTTAGTCGATTTAACTAAAAAATAGTAATTGATATTAAAACTATTCTTTCATAAATGAATAGGCTTAAATCTACTTTAGTACAAGTGGTCCTATTGGTCCAATTTTTGGCTAGCGTGTAAACTTTTCGATTCTAAGCACAAAATGTAATATACCACTTTTTGGCGGAAAGACCTATTTTCGGAGTTACGGGCCTCTAAAGTTTTCATTATCACGTATATTGGATTTAGTATCCATCGCACATAATCATCCTAAAAGTAAAATATTTCGAATAACATGGACCCGGAGAGGTCCTGGGTTCGCGTTAGCCCACTTTGGATTATGTCCATAGGAGAAAGTACCAAACCCCGGCCGAAGGCCGACCACCTATGCCCACTTTTTAAGGGTCGGTATCTCGAAAACTACGCTCTTCCGACAAAATTTTTGCTTCATATTTTCTGCTTAAAATGCACTATTTTTACCAAATATGTAAAAAAACCGTATTTTATTGATTTCATGAAAAATTGCTGTCAGAATTAACAAAAATGTAAAGGAAAATACCGATTTTCAGATGACGATATCTCGAAAACTAGGCTTTTCCACTTTATAAGGGTCGGTATCTCGAAAACTACGCTCTTCCGACAAAATTTTTGCTTCATATTTTCTGCTTAAAATGCACTATTTTTACCAAATATGTAAAAAAAACGTATTTTATTGATTTCATGAAAAATTGCTGTCAGAATTAACAAAAATGTAAAGGAAAATACCGATTTTCAGATGACGATATCTCGAAAACTAGGCTTTTCCGACGAATTTTTTACTTTACATTTTCGATTTAAAACCCCTTCTCTTACACTCAAAAAAATTTGTTTATTTTCAACAATTTGTGCTAAAGTAGATTTGTTCCAATGAATATATTAATAACGGTGCAAAACAAAAACGTTCTTTTAGGGTTCGGAAGTGGTGAAAAAGCAATGAATTTAACATGGGCACGTCATAGGGCGGATGTCCACCATTGGAACAGCTGCTGCACTGAATTTACGTTACTTTTTAAGGCGTAATCCGAATTCAGTGTTTTGAATGTGAATTAAAAAATTTTGTGACATTTTGCCAAATAAACGCTTGTCTGAAACGTTTGACATCGAAAATATTCAAAAATTATAAATTAAAAAAATTTCCTGTGTAGTTAAAATAATTAACTTCTTTATGAGGACATTTTTAGAAGTGCTTTTAACACCATTTTTGCTAGGAAAAAGTGTGGAACTACTTTCAGTTGCTTTATTATAAATTAATTTTCTAGTTATGTTGAAGTCTGCTTTTTATTCTTTTTTTATAAAATAAAACATTAATTGAACCTATAATTTCACTCTATTAATTTTTAGCTAGGGAGGCTATAAATATAAATTATTTCCTGTGTACAGATCAGTGTTGCCAGGTGATTTGTGAACCTTGCCCCCATATTTCAAGAAAAAAAACCTAAATTGCTCTAGAGTTTTTCAAAAGTCCCCACAAATTTTAGAAATGTAAATAGATAAACATTTCTTTCCAAATTTTGAGAAAAAACTCAATCGAAATAAAATTCAGTAAATATATGCATATTCGCCCAAAATAGTCAAAAATTACTAAATCTTCTGCATTGGCAGTGTCCTAATTGTTCGAAGTAAATAATTTAATCATTGCACTTGCAGGAGTAACATTATGGCACTCATCATATATGGAATAATTAACTCTAGAAGGCTTTTAGCTATTGAAGTTAGCATACGAATTCTTAATTTGTCTGTAACTATGTCGAACATTGAAAATGTTCTTTCTACAGAAGCATGTGAAAAGTGTAGCGACAGTAATGCTATTGCATACTTGCTTTTAGTTAGGTACTTGTTTTGACCTCCCGAATCATTTCTTCTTCAAATTCATGTCCGAATTGTTCCGAATATGGTTGAGTATTGTTTTATTTATTTTTCATCGCTAAAAACCCGCAAATAAATTTTCGACGTAGCGGGAAAAACCTCCAACCCGACAACATTGGTATAGATACCTAATTTAAATGAAATCAAAATACGTTGTATTAAATTGCATTGTAATAAAAACATAATTTATTTAAGTTAAACTAACTAAATAGGACTTAATTCTAAATAAATTAAATAAGAAAATATTAATTTAAGATAAATCAAAACATATCATTCATTCAATTTAACTGAATGCAACGCTTTAAATAAAACTATATTTTTTTATTTGACGAATTCTTGGTTAGGATATGTAATGCAATTTACTTGGCTGATATCTCACACTTTATATTTCACGCTCAGTATTGTGGATGAATTTATTCAAATACGCCATGATTCATGATTATTAACCATTTTTATACAAACTTTATTACCCTTCCAACTTCTGTAAATCAAAACTCCACTCAATTTCAGGTGTTTTCTGGTTTTCTATTTGGAAAAGGCTTTATCCGTTTTTTTTATTTTTCTACTGCTCTCAAATCGTTACATTTGAACCATATCATTACAAATTTAATTAAAGGCCTACATATACTAAAAATAGAAGCAGTTAGAAAAGTGATACCATTCGTACTTCCTTTAGTTTCAAAACAATTCGAATTGAATTTAGTTAAAGCCAAACAAGTTACACACATTTTAATCTTATATTATAGGTAGTAGTACTACTAAACAAAATTATGTGTTTTTACTTAATATTGTTTTTTTTTTCTTCTCTTAATTTTTAAATTACAAGAACAAACACTTAAACAAAACTGGCTTAATTTACACAAATAAATATAAATTGGCCATTTGTATATTTTTTTTTGTAAAAAGGAATAATATATATTACTCTCATACTTAACTAATTAACTCTTAATATTGGTAGTGATTTATAATGTGATTCTTAGCTGTCCACTTGCACTTAGTGTAATCGAAGTCATCTATCTACCTTTTTGGTTAGACACTGTTATGATGTTTTTCGGGTGTGTGATTGCAACTAATAGAAAGTGTTTGTTTGATGGTGCATATTCTGTGTTGCACACAGAGGGATATAATCGCACTTCAATTGAATATTTTCCATTTCATGTTTTGGTTCTTATTTGGAACAGGTAGAACTGAAATCAACAAATTATAATGTGCGAGTCAAAGCACCAGATTCTTCGTCGGGCAAATTTGAAACTCCTCATATAAGACTTGGCACGACGTCGATTTTGAAATATTTTGTTATAGAAGAGCATTCCATGAAATCATAGCTGCTCAAAAGAGACAAGAAAACGAAAACGAGAAAGTAGCGAATAAGTGGAGTGTGATAAAATTTTCAAAATCTACAAAGAATACAAGGAATTATCACACATGAACATACATCTTATTCGAAATTAAAAAGGGCTTAGGTCAACATTTAAATTACACAAAAAGGATAAAAAACGAGAATTTTTAACATTTGCTTGCTTTTAGGGAACAACAACGATCCTATCCTGTCGCATTTATTTCTATAGCTTCAAAAATTCATTAAAGCAAAAGCGAGTAGACTTAGGCAGCTGTTGTCTGGTGCAAATACCGTACTTCGTTCAAGATCAGAATAGCGAAATTAAAGTGTTTTACATTTAAAAGTTTTGATCCCCATACGATTTTCCAGGAACGAAATCACGATAAGAACGTGTTATAACCGTATAACATATGTTTTCGTACTGGAATGAAACTACTTCCCCTTACGTTGGCTATATTTCTGGATCAATGACTATTAATGGATGCCCGCTTCATATTTATTTGCTTGGTGAAATATGAAGTCTAGAATGCATAGGTCGGCAAGATTGGTTCATCGCGAGAATTTGCTTATAGCTTTCTTCTCTGGGTATATATTTATCCGAAAGTTGCTATTTATACTAATGCCGAGCTTCGAAAATAAGCGGTCTGATTAAATCAATTTCAATATAATTCCTTGCTTTTTGTTAGCTTTTGATTAAACAAAAATTTTAATAAACTAATTTCTTTGCCATTTTGAATTTCTTATCACTGAATACAGTTAGCATCAGCACATCTTTAAAAAATGCCTGTACTATTATATTCACTAATTTTCGTTTGATTAAAAATTTGATTTTATTCAAAAATACTCTCTCTTAACGAAATTTCAATAAATTACAAATATTTATAACTATAAACGAATGATAAGTACTTATTAATTACACAATTAATCTATTCGCTTGTATTTCTTTTTGCTAAATAGTTTATATTGTAGCAATGGGGTATCAGGGGATCATTGTTATTAAAACAAAAAAAAAAAAAAAAAACAAAAAAGAACAAAACATTACAACATTTAAAATAAAATATTTATAAATAATTACATAGTAAAATGAAGTGAATCAAAAGTTAAAATAAAAAAGCATATATGACATGAATTCATTAAATAAAACAATACATTTTTCTCATATGGATGGTACCTTGAAAAAGTATTGACCACTTGGTTATATGTAAAAATTTGATAGCATATTGAGTGGTGTGCGGATTGCATTAAATGGGGAATTGTAGTTCACATTCAAAGTAATTTATTCGCTTCTCAATATCTTATGTAAAAGTTACATTGACATTTTGCAATTAACATAAAGGAAGCGAGACAATGGAAACTGATAACAATAATCGAACTGACATAGTTTGGTTATTCTACTGCGAAAGAATTTCATCTTGGCGAAGGCTTCTGCTTGCGAGTGGTGTGGATTTCGTCGGGACATGCTTGAAGTTCTTTCTTTCTTTATAAATAAATGTTTTTCGTATTATCCTCTTTGGCGGGGGATAATTCCTAATCTGTTATAGATATTTGAGCATACCCGACCAGCGAGCGATCATCGGGTACTTCACCTGGTTGTACCCCAGAATTTAATTGGAACGTTACGGTTTTCATTGCATGTCGTTGTTCGATTAATTGGTGCAAGTTAGCTGCCATGGCGTGCGTGTCGAGAGGATCCACTAGACCGGCATCAACTAGTTCAGCGGCTATGCCCTGTGCAGAGTCTTTGCCAACAGCAAATTCAAATCGAATGTCATGTAATTCTCGGCGTACATTTCGCATGCGCAGGACCAAGTTGACTGGAGGTGCATCTGTCATTACAGTGGAATCGGCAGATGGCAGTGGCATTTGTGCCATTGCATCAATTGCTTGACCCACAGAACTGGGCGACATAACGGCAGGTAGTTGCTGTTGTTGTACAGGGGGCTGTTGGGACTGCTGCTGCAACTGCACATCTTGTCCTTGTTGCTGAACGAATTGTTGTTGTGGATTTGTTCCAGATTGTGGCTGAACGTGTTGCGTCTGTGCAGGTTGATGTGATTGCGCTTGTGGCTGGTGTTGAACAGTAGCAAAGGCAGTGTGTTCAGTTTGTTCCGATAGATCCTCACGATCACTATCCGAGGAATCAGCTCGTTCTAAACGGTTTACGGGCCGTTCATCCGATTCCGAATCCGAAGAGTGTCGTTTGCCACCGTTGTCATCTTCTTCGTCGGACCACATCCATTCACCAGTAACAGTTCGATGCAATCGTCCCGATTGGCCAGGCTGTCTCTTGGCCGCCTTATGTACTCTCGTTTCCATTGAGGGACCAGATGCCAACAATGTCTGTGTCAAATACTTGCGATCTTTAGCCTTCTTGAAAAAGGCATTCTTAAGCAATTCGGCAGCAGTTGGCCGTTTCGATGGCTCCTTCTGCAAACATTCCACAATCATCTTGCGGAATGTTTTGCCATAGGCTTTGTACTGATCTTTTTCCTCGGAACCTGTGTCCAAGGTGGGTGGATCGTTTTGTAGAGTCAACATTAGTACTTTCATAGGTGGATATTTATGATATGGTGCAGTGCCGGTGGCCATTTCAATAGCGGTGATGCCAAACGACCATATGTCGGCTTTGAAGTCATACCCGTGATCTTGTTCCATAACCTCCGGAGCCATCCAGCAAGGTGTACCTACAAACGTATGACGTACCTTTTGGCGTGATAAATCTCGGCCTGTTGCTAACCAAGCACTTACACCAAAATCTGCAATTTGTATCGTACCATCATCACCGATTAAAATATTACCAGCCTTAATGTCGCGATGAATTTGGCCATTCGAATGGAAATATTCGAGACCTTTCAATACCTCCTTCAAAACTGTGGCAATAGTAGCCTCGTCAAAAACACCATTTTTGCAATTGCTCGTACGCATTTTATGTTTAATAATGTCCAACAGAGATCCGCCTTCCAAAAGACGCAATACCAACCACAACTCTTCTCTAACCACAAACGATGTGTGATATGTTACAACGTTCTCGTGGTTGCAAGAAGACATTGCTTGGATTTCCTTTAACAGCTCATCCATAGAGGTGTTCCATTTCTCCAAATTGATACGCTTTATAGCACATTTCTCATTGCGTGGTATACATAGAGCTGCATGCACTACAGCTGTGGCACCAACACCAATAACATCCCTCAACTCATAGTCATCCTTGGAATTGGGCCAAGGTTGCTTATCGCTAGCGGCAGCAGCTCCAGCACTATTGGTTGTTGGTATAGCCGACATGTTGCTTGCTTTATCTATTTTGTTTCTTTTTACGATGCTGCAATGGCCTTCACCGATAGAAGAAATCGCAGTACAACTCTTTGACAAACGTTCCGAACGTCTGGATATCAACAGCAAATCGTTCAACGAACTGTTCAAATTGCCTTCCAGCCGAGATGGTGCAGTGAAACCTTTTGGCTTGGAAAATTCCTTTTCTATGTGGTCTAGTGTGCTTAAACGGGACTTGACAGGATATTCAATATGCGACTGGTGTAACACCAAATCATCCAAGCAAGAGTGGGGTTGTTTTAGGGTTGGTTCTTGTGATGGTGGTAAATGTTCAAAGTCCTCCTCTCTGAAAGTTCGATATCTTGCTGGTGTTTGCTCAGTCGTTATATCCGATTCATCAACTGCAATTTCTTGTAGAATATCTTGGGTTCTGGTTCCAGTCGCTGCAGAGCTTCCCTCTACACTGGTAATATAAGTCCTGGATTTTGGTGCCGCCAAACAGTATTTAAATATCGCCGGTTGTGTCGTGAGGAATGCCACTTCTGTAAAAGTAAAGTAGAGAAAAAAGTCTCTGTTGGTATAATTTTGTAAAAAAAAAAACAAATGTACATGTATTGGTCGACACCAAAATCCATTCAAAAAGAATAACCCCCATTTATAATTCACAATATAAGGTATATCGATGATTTTATTAAAAAACTGCACACCAGTTTGATTCCAGAATAGATTGTGTTGATTACTAGGTTACGTTAGTTGGTTTACTACACTGAAAAAATATTGTTTGACGCGAAAGATGTTCTTAAATACGAATGCTAATTTTGCTTAGCATAGAAGACGTATTTCTCTCATTTAAAGTTTTTTCCTTATCCAAAAGTCAATAAACTTTGTGAGGTCTTCACATGAAGGAAAATTGGGTGTCTTTACATAAAGGACAATTTTGTTTGAATAAGGTCAACTTAGCTTTTATAAATCTGATAAATTCTTCAAAATCAACCCTTTCACTACCGATGTCCCCTTAGAAGGACATTCGAAAAAGACACCAAATTCTATTATCCCACTTAGTTTCGATTTATTTCTCGATGTTATTTTAAAGTAGAGGCTTTAATCTAAACAAGCTATAAATATTTTCCATATTGGTGAGGTCTAAAATACATTTTTATAAACTTCTTTAGCTATAAACGAAAAATACGAAAATTTGAGAAAATTTTTCAACTGTATGTTTCTAGTAAATGCTCCTTCATACAAAAACCATGGCTGATACTTTTTCGGGTACTTTTTTGTATTTTTTCTCACACTTTGAAGGATATTATAGGCCAAATAGCTCTTATTTTCGTAAGGCCGTTTGGTCACAATTCAACAATCAAGTTTTCAGAACAAGCTCATATAGTTTTTGAAGTAATTGAGGTAGGTTTTCAAAATGGCAATTTTTGTTCTACATGCTGTTAGTACAAGTAAAAACAGAAGAAAAATTAAAGTGTTTAACATTAGGTTTATTTCGGTAGTGAAAGGATTAACAAAACCATCTTTCAATTTATTGACTTTATGTGCCTTGACTACATAACCATAGTGATGGTGGTAGGCTAACATGTGTTTACGTTTGTTTCTTATGGGTAGCCAAAAATCCGCGACGGAATACCGTGACTGTTAGTGACGTACCACCAAATTAAAATCTATACCAATTCCTTGGAGGAAAATGGTATAGTGTTGCCATCGCTTTTCAATTGTTTGAACTCACCATCAGGTATTGTTGTTGCCTGGCCAAGTGGACATTCTTTTATCTTCAAATAACTCAACAAATAACACGATATTACATGTTCTTATTCAACTCCAATGTTAAATATTAAAAAATCATGCTATATTGGTCATCAAAACACTCGGAAACAAGGAAAAAGAAAATTTTTGCTGACAAGCGAAATGTTTCGCCTCTCGCTACACAGAAAAATTTTCCAATTAAAGTTTTAATTGAGTTTTAAAAAATATTCAATTAAAAATTTAATTGATTCAACAGTTTTTTTTTACATTTTGAAACAAAAATCAATCACAAAAATTAATAGTATCAATAAATTTTTTAATTGGATCAATTAATTTTTTAATTAATTAATTTTCTGTGATTGAAGACATTTCAATTAAAAATAATTGGATCAATTAATTTCGTGATTGAAGACGAAAAAATTTGTTGTGTGTATAGTTATATTTACACACTAAAATAGATGTTTCCAATACTTTATTTCAAAGACGTTTCTTAGTTGAAGCATGTATGTTGTCGTTAACCGGTTTTCAAAGGACTTTTATAGCACATGAAGAAAAAAGCTGAAAAACTATTAAAAAATAAAAAGAAAAAAAAATTTTTTGGGATTTTTTTTCGTTTGGCTTGAGGTCATGATAAATGAAAAATGCTGTTGTAATTGTTTTTCATTGTTTTATTATTGAAATATTGCTATTTCAGATATTTCGATACACCTTTGGTGATCATCTTCAGCGAGATATTATCTATAAAATATCATAATTTAAACATTTAACAATATTTACTTTCACAATGGTTATTAACAAAAATATAATAATGATTCTATATTTACATTTTACAAAGTAATAGACTTTCTCCTTGCAAAGCTCAATTAATTTTTTAATTAATTAATTTTTTGTTATTGAAGACTTTTCATTTAAAAATAATTGGATCAATTAATTTCGTGATTGAAGACGAAAAAATTTTTTGTGTGTATGGTTATATTTACACACTAAAATAAATGTTTTCAATACTTTATTTCCAAGACGTTTCTTAGTTGAAGCATTTATGTTGTCGTTAACCGGTTTTCAAAGGACTTTTATAGCACATGAAGAAAAAAAGCTGAAAAACGAATAAAAAAAAAAGAAAATTTGTTTGCTAGAATCATGTAAGCAAAACTCAAATTTAACAGAGAATTGTATCTTAGAATTATTATTACTTCAATTCTCCGCTTCTTTGGCTGGGAATCAATACCAAAATTATGTAAAGACAAAATCAAATTCGCGACCGGGCATGCTTTTCGTTCAGTGCACGTTACCAAATAATTTTAAAACGTCTGACACTCTGCCAATATACTCACAAGCCAATTAGGAACATAACTAGATATCTGCACTTAACTTTCTGTTAACTGGCAGTTCAATCCTATTCCTAAAATTAAGAAAGAAGCTAAATCCATATTTACCAAATGACCTAAAAGGTCATATCTATCGAGGAAAATCCAAATTGTGGTACCAATTTGGAAGTCAATAAGTCAGCCAATGGACATTGAGCAAGACAAAGGAGTAGTGTATTTGGAAAGCAAAAATGTTTCTACTGTGCCTCGTTTGTGACTTTTTCTTAACTTAACTTTAAATCAAAGACGAAGCATATTCAAAATAAATCTTAGCCCTTGTAGTTAAGTGATTCGTCTTAAAATTAGCTATCTTTACACGAAAGCAAATTTTGTTTGACTAAGCTCTACTTTGCTATAATAAATCTGAAAAATTCTTCAAAATGAACGAAATCGTCTTTAAATTTATTGACGTTTAGTATCTTGACTGTTTTACTTTAAACATAGCATAATTTCTACTTGAAGTCGAGTCTGAATTTGGAATTTAGAAATTTAAGATGAAGAAACGAATTGTTTAAAATTTGTTTCAAATTGAAGAGAGAATTGTGACATAAATGTATCCTTACTTGAATTCTCCGCTTCTTTGGTTCGGAATCAACACCAGAATCATTACTGTAATGCAAAATCTTTGGATCCGGGTATTTGAGGCACTATGGTGTTTACACTTTACAAGAGTTTAAGGAAAACATTTTTCTCTAAATTGAGCTCGATTGTTAATCGCACAAGCTAGTTAGGATCGCATGAACATGAGCATCTACATATGTTATTTGCTTTGACCTAGGCCTTATGAACGAACATGCAAAGAGAAGAATAGTCAACAGTTTAGTTACTGTATGATGAGCAATTGATAAAGTATTTCGCCTTAGTTTTCGTTAGCTCTCGTTCTCTCCTGTTATCGACCTAGGCAAATGACAACACTTACTACGATCCACGTTAGGCGGCAAACAGAGACGGAAGATTGGATGAAAATAACGAACAAGACTGAAATTATGTCAACTCACTTTTACGGTAAATGGAACAACGAGACTAGCCCAAAACCAATGGAACGTTGTTGCGACCCAACTACTATGACAGTATCTTCTTCACATGAAAGTAAACGTAAACAACTAACGAGAGAGTTGAATTCATACGAGCACATACCGCAATGGTTGTCTGACGACGTTCGGTTGACATTCTAATAATCTCTGTTTTAATTAAATTTTCCCATTTCTAAAAATAGCTAATTGCGGTCATTATCATTTGGCTCGTATTGAAAACTGAACAATTCAAACTCGTCCATCAAACACGTGCCCTCTCATCCATTCAATATGTTTTCAATGTTAGTTTGCCGGTGAAAACTAAATAAACAAAAAAATAAAAAAAAACATTGTAGCATCGAAAGGGGAGAACCAAATAGTATAGGAAATATTGTCGCGTATAGGAGAGGGTCTCACTAATTTAGAAACGAAAGCAAGAATAAAACAAATCGAAATCATTTGGGAGAGACGACATTTTCTGAATGCTGATTTGGAAGCATTGTGTGAATACAACCATAGCGATTGTCGGTAAGCGAACAAATTCAAAGGGCGCAAACACAATCCGTGTGCCAAGTGGCGTGCCACTAGATTAAATATTAATCCCATTATTTGGGTGTAAACACAAGTACAGCGAATGTCGGTGGGTGAACATTTGTGTACGTGTATTTCTTAAGACGTATACGGTTGCCACAGTTGGTAGAAACAACATTTTCTATAGAAATAAATTTTGACAAATACTTCAAAATAAGATTTTTTAAATTTGGTAGAATTTTGGTACATTTTTTTTCTCATTATTTGGTAGAGTATTTTTGGCATGAGTTACAACAGTGAAGACGTATCGCTTAAAAATTCACAACACAATTCTAAGATTAATGGAACATTTATTTATAATAAAGATTATATCATATATTAAAGAAATTTGTTAATAATATTGGTCAAATTTTTTGTTCTATTCTTAGTGAGACTAAACACAACGGGCTGCCACTATACATAACCTAACCTAAACCACCATTTTCGGTCATTTTCATGTAGGTCCGTTAGGCTTTAATTGCCAGTTAACAGAAAGAAAAATGGAAATATCTTTAACTGAAACATTTTCAGCAGTTCTTATGGAATATATGCGCAAGATGACATATATGTACATAGCATGGTTTAAAAGTTCTTTACGCTAACGTAGCACTAACGGAGCTTCCTGAAAATGAGGGTTAATTCAAAAAGTAGATTTTTAATTTGCAAAATTTTTCATGATAAACTCACAAATGATATTAAATGTTCAGTAATTAATAATGGGGAATATTTAATTTCTTCCTATTTTTATAGAACGCATTCTTCGAACAAAAAATTGTATGTGACACGTTTGAACTTAGGATTTTGGTATTGAATCCGAGCCAAAAAAAAGCGGAGGATTGAAGTAAGGTTACTTTTAACACACAATTCTATTTTAAATTTGAGTTTTGAGTACTTGATACTAGGAAACAAATTTGAATTTAATCATTTTTTCTGTTTTTTTTTTCTTCATGTACTATCAAAGTCCTTTAAAACTTAAAAAAACGTCGATAAAATAATGTAATAAAAACATGTCCTACGTTTTTTTGCTTTGTACTCAAGATACCAAAAGTTAACCAATTTTAAAACGATTTCATAAAATTTGAAGATTTTTCAGAATTATTAAAGTAGAGTTGACCTTAGTCCAACAAAATTTTCTTTCATGTAAAGATACCAATTTTTAAGTCGAATGACTTAACTATAAGGACAAAAAAAGTTTATCGACTTTTGGATAAGTAAAAACTTTATATCGGAGAAAGAAAAATCGTGTTTGTAGTTTAAGGACAAGAAATCCTTGTCCTGACAACAATAGTTTTTTTCAGTGTAAATTCGTTTTGGTCATATAGTATGTGTCTTGAAAACTATTTTAGATATTTAAATGTTATGGTCTACATTTCTACACCGATGGCTCCAAATTGAATGGATAAGTGGTTTTCGGAGTATATTCCAAAGACTTGGATCTTCGAATAGCGAAACGATTACTTAATTGCTGTAGTGTTTTTCAGGTTCCAATATTAGCAATAAAATAAGTGGCAATTGGCTGAGAATTAATGTTCCAACAAATGTTGGCATTAATATATACTCAGGGAGTCAACCTGCAATAAAATTCTTGGACTCTGTGTTCCTTAAATCAACTGCAGCAAGTTTCTCAACGAACTACCTTACATATTCCAGGGGAACTCTGAACCTCTGGCTACCTGCAATCTTATACTGTGCGAGGCCATTATGATGGCGAATGTCCGATGGGAGAATGGCCCCATCCAAACTTACACCGCACACTAGATATGTTAGTGTTTTCAAAACGTCAGATATCACTCCTAATATCCGCTATAACCAGGGTTGACCTGTCACAAACTGTGACTTTTGCGACATGACTAGCTATCTGCATGATTAGCTACAATTTTGAAATTTTTTAATTAGTATGGAAATTGTCGCAAATAAGCCATAAAGTGATTTTATAAAATTCACTCCTTTCTTCCAGTTTCTGCAGAAATTTGTGAAAGGTTAATTAAGAGCGTGTATCGACCATCACGTTTACTGCACCATCGCAATTTTGCCTTGGAGTCTCCAATTGAAATAACTCAAGTTTTTCTTTTTTAATTTATGAACATTTAAACAATTTTATGAATATTCCTAAGAATTGAAATTTCTTCGACTGGCTGAGAGGACTGAAGTATTTTGAGTTTGCGACGTTTGTTACTTTTTCTACATTTACGACGATTACAATTTTGGGACAGAAGCAAACCTAAAAATGTTTGATACAGACCATATCGTGTTAATGAAAAAATTCCACAAAATGATTTTGAATGACCGTAAAATGAAGTTAATCGAGATAGCAGAGGCCTTAAAGATATCAAAGGAACGTGTTGGTCATATCATTCATCAATATTTGGATATGCGGAAGCTCTGTGCAAAATGGGTACCGCGCGAGCTCACATTTGACCAAAAACAACAACGTGTTGATGATTCTGAGCGGTGTTTGCAGCTCGTAATACACCCGAGTTTTTCCGTCGATTTGTGACAAGGGATGAAGCATGGCTCCATCACTACACTCCTGAGTCCAATCAACAGTAGGCTGAGTGGACAGCTGTCCACTCAGGACAGCTGAGTGGACAGCGGTGGACCGTCTCCGAAGCGTGGAAAGACTCAAAAGCCCGCTGGCAAAGTAATGGCCTCTGTTTTTTGGGATGCGCATGGAATAATTTTTATCGATTATCTTGAGAAGGGAAAAACCTTCAACAGTGACTATTATATGGCGTTATTGGAGCGTTTGAAGGTCGAAATCGCGGCAAAACGGTCCCATATGAAGAAGAAAAAAGTGTTGTTCCACCAAGACAACGCACCGTGCCACAAGTCATTGAGAACGATGGCAAAATTCATGAATTGGGCTTCGAATTGCTTCCCCACCCACCGTATTCTCCAGATCTGGCCCCCAGCGACTTTTTCTTGTTCTCAGACCTCAAAAGAATGCTCGCAGGGAAAAAAATTTGGCTGCAATGAAACTGAAGCCTATTTTGAGGCAAAATCGAAGAAGTACTACCAAAATGGTATCAAAAAATTGGAAGGTCGTTATAATCGTTGTATCGCTCTTGAAGGGAACTATGGTGAATAATAAAAACGAATTTTGACAAAAAAAATGTGTTTTTCTTTGTTAGACCGGGGACTTATCAGCCAACCTGTTAATGACTACTGTATGAGATGATATGATGCGGAGGAAAAGAAATCAATTAAACACTTCTTGTGTGAGTGTGTCCCATTTTGTGTAAGGCGAAAGTGAATTTTAGGAGCATACAGCTTTAGATTACTGGCGGGCCTGGAAAATGTTAACTGAAGCAGTCTGCTCATGTTTTTGGAACAATATGGTTGGTTCAGCAGAAAAAAATAATCGAGTAGGTTCAGCGGTTAAAACTAGAAGTGCCCATATGTAATAGGTACTATTAGTTAATGTGGTATCACAATGGACTGAATAGTCTAAGTGAGCCTGAAAATAACTCGGGCTGCCAATTTAACCTAACCTAACATATGGTCTTTTACAGGAATATATCACTTTTAGTTAAAAAATAAAAAAAATTGAAAATTTTGAGCAGGTATTTCTTAATTTGGGACAACCGGGGAAATTGTTAGATATAAAATGTATCCAATCATATTTTTTGCTTTTCGAATGGGGCGGTAACCATATTTCTTCTCAGCGTGTGATTTATTCATACTCTAGTACTACAGTGATTCCCAATCTCTTGGGTTAATATGAAACCCAGTGTTGCCAACTCCCCAAGTCCAAAAAGCACCAAAAATATATTATAAATTCTAACATACCACCTTCCACCACAAAATCGAAAATTGAATGCTCTACTAAAAAAAAAAAAAAAAAAAAAAACTTCCGAAGATGTATTATGAATTGAATTTTAAGAAGTTAAGGTGGGTATTAAGATCGAGTTTAGCTGCTAAAATACTCATTTTTTCACAATTACTTTTCTTTAATAATTCATTTTGAGGAATACAAACTTTGTGAAAATTTGACTATTCCCCATTATAATAAAATTTGCAGCAAATATGCATAATTTTATACCGTTTTTACTGATATAGTTTTCACTTTAGCGGCAAAACTCGAACTTAGTATTCACCATTATGAACCGCTATTTAAGTATACACTTTGATCAGTTTTAATGCTTTCGTCCAATTCATTTTGATCAGTCATGTTTTTCAACTTTCAAAATATTAATATATGGAAGAAGTCTATTGCTTATTCCAATTCTGCGTGCTTTTGTTAATTTAATACAACGTTTTTAATGACATCTTTACCAAATTCAAAAATTCGGCACTCATCGTTCGACTTTCCTACAGAATACCCTAAATAACAATATTAATTAAAAAATAATCAATACCAACTTCATAACAATCAAATTCTATATTTGGCAATAAATTTGAGTTTCTTCGGCTCTTGAAAGTCTAATCAAAATTTTTGTATCAGTTAAACTTAATACTGTTCAAAATGAAAAAGCACCAAAAGCACTAAATGAAAATGCCAGAAAGCACCAATTTGGTGCTTTTTTTTGAAAAGGCACCAAAAAGGCAATTTGGTGCTTTTTAGAAATCAAAAAGCACTAAATTTGGTGCTAAAAGCACCAAATTGGCAACACTGATGAAACCGCTTTGGTTTGATTAACTTCTTTCTGTGTGTGTGGTAACACTTTGAAGAGGGTAAAAATTTCAATTAGCACACAAAAAACAATCTGTCTTCGGCGTGACAACAGACGATCTTCGTGTTCAGATCAATCTGTCACAAAAAATATCTATAGAAAATTTAAGCAGATTGAGGGTGGCGTTTACATACATACTACATATGTGCAAATTATGACACAAAATCACACACATTCAACCGTATGGATGCAATATATGTACATATAAGTGGTCAGAGGTACTGAGTGCGCGCTGCTCCCTCTGCTTTACTTGTCAAGAGCTTGGACCGTAATCAAGTTTCGCGTTCAATTTAAATTAATGCGATTGAAGAGGAGATTGGGCTATTTGCAGATTTAAAAAAAAATATTTAACTTTATCGTCTTGGCAACAACTGCGACTGAGGAGGAGAGCAAGGCAGATTGCCCATATACGATCGAAATAAATTCTATTGTAGAACTGTTTACTATTGTCTACTATTGCAGTAAAAAAAATATATAATAATAAAGGAATTAAGTATGAACAAATTATAGTTTATAAATAAATTTTGAATACAACTCTTGAACTTTTTTATTTTCCTCGAAGGATCAATATCCAAACGAGCCATAACTGTTTACAATGAAAACACATTGACGTAGTAAGAAAAATTATTGAACAAAAATGTTAGGACACGCAATTTACACAAGGACAATCTTATTTAGAATTCAGTATCCTAATTTTAGTTTTAGATTTCAAGCTGGATAGCTTCATAAAAATGCCTTTATTTTAAGAAGACGCATATTTGGCTCTAAATCAATGCCAAAATCATTTAAACATTTTTGAGGGTAGGGATATGGTGAATCTGCCCTTAATGTTAAATTTCATGGTTTTCAGCGTTACGGAGTAGTTAGTGCCAGAAAAAGCGTGCTCATATTATGCGGAGTTCACGTTAGGCGGTGTTCACGTTACCGCGAGTGCACTTCAAACTAATATACTTTATGTTTTTTCACAATCCACTAAAAGACTTAATGAAAATTTCCTTACCGAATGTCGTCGAAATTTTAAACATAATTTTTAAAAATTCTACCTTTGGAATTTCTAAAAAACATAAATAAAGACGGAAAAAACAACTAAAATATTATATAAGAAATTCAGTAATAATTTCAATTATTTTTTAATTGAATTAATAAACATATTTTTTGGACAAAGTATTTGGTTGTATCAAATTAACAATTGAGTTCTGTGTTTACATTTTTGATTGAAATGTGCCACAGAAATTGATAATATCTCTTTAATTAAAAAAAAGCATCACTACGTTTTACACTTGACTATGTTTTTTCAATCAATTAAAATATATTTTCAGGACCAATATTTAAAGATTTTGAACCACATTATATTTCCTTTCATGACAAACATGGTTTTTCTCCATGTGCTAGAAGTCAAACTTAAGGAATTTGTGAACTAAAACTTCGTTAATTTCAAAGTTGATAATAGAAATTTCTCCCCGGGGCATGTGACACCAAATTTTATAACACCTTCTATGTTCCCATTTTATGGCAGCTGTATGTGAGAACAAAATAATTGGTAAATTATTATATCTACAATTTATGATAATCACATCAGATACATTTTGTAATCTATTCCAGGACGCAGAGTCTATATAGAGTTAAACTTAAAACATGTTATCCACTGGGCAGAGATATTTTTGTCATAAAATGGAATATTTGTTATTTTTTATTCATCATTTCTCGTCTGCCTTGAATGATTGGATCTATAAATATACTATAGAGGCGCTAATAATAACAGCAATATATAAATTCACATACGCAAATAAACATTGCGAACGAAAAATGCCTGACAGAAAATCACGCGCTTTTTGACCATAACAATAAAAGTACGTAAGCTGAAAAATACGGTTAACAATAATCAAATAAACAATTTAATGTTAATTGCACTGCTTGTGTGATTTAATAAATGGAATATTCCCAGCCAATAAAACAGCATAAGTAAATTAGGATTAATTGCTACGTTTTATGGGCTATGGATTGTCCGCGATTCAACCAACGTCACATCGAAATAAAGTTAAACAAGTGGATGGGATTTAATCTTCTTCTATGTCAACACTATTAAGGCCAAATCGATATTGAAAGTTTGTATAGGTCCACTTTTTATAAAATTTGTTAAAAAATAAAGTTGTAACGTTATTCTGCATTTACAAATTTATTTTTGATTTTAGCGGCTAAAACTTAATAATAATAAAGGTGAAATAACTAATAATAATACAAATAATAAATAATAAATAATTGCCTCAATTAAAAAAATCGAGATTTACGATCTATAAAATTTTTAATTGTATCAATTAAAAGTGCCGAGCACGGTTGCCAGATTTTTGCGAGATATTCCCCAAATTTCGAAGGTATATCCCCAAAAAGTCCCCAACCGAAACATTTTTCTCCACGAAAAATCCCCTAAGAAAAATGCATATAAATTTCATTCTACGAAAACATAAAAACAACCTCATATTATCGAATCCTTTAATAGATAAGAACTTTACAAATCTGTCAGGTGGTCAACAATTTATGTTTGTTTTGCTATAGAAATTACCGACTTTATGTAAAGAATCTTTGAAAAGTTTTTCTTCACAAGCAACACTTGTAATGAAAATTTATACAAAATTGTACTATGTTTTATTGAAAACATTTACAACAAAATTATCGTAGTTTTATATGTTTGTCTTATTTCTTTTCTTTTCAATTTAATTTTTTTATTTTCTGATGACAAACAGTAGGAACAAAGGAAAATTTTTGGTTAATTTTAGAAATTTTAGGTAAATTTTAGAAAATTTTAACTAAACTGTATTAGAAAGGCAGTTGTCATGAGGATTTCACAATACTAAGTAAATATTTTTCCACAAATTCAAGAAAATATATTATACATAATTATTATTTTGTTTTCACGATGGTTAGGTTAGGTTAGGTGGCAGCCCGATGTACCAGGCTCACTTAGACTATTCAGTCCATTGTGATACCACATTGGTGAACTTCTCTCTTATCACTGAGTGCTGCCCGATTCCATGTTAAGCTCAATGACAAGGGACCTCCTTTTTATAGCCGAGTCCGAACGGCGTTCCACATTGCATTGAAACCACTTAGAGAAGTTTTGAAACCCTCAGAAATGTCACCATCATTACTGAGGTGGGATAATCCACCGCTGAAAAAATTTTTGATGTTCGGTCGAAGCAGGAATCGAACCCACGACCTTGTGTATGCAAGGCGGACATGCTAACCATTGCACCACGGTGGCTCCCTTGTTTACATGATAAAAAAGAAAAGGGAAATTTCGTTTGTATAAAATGTCATTCCAGAGGAGGTATTTTTCTTTGAAGTGTATTGAGGGCCTACATCAAAGGCATATGTAATACTAGAGAAAAACATTTTAACTTACTTTTAATGTTAACTTTGTAACCTAATATTTGCTTGCACTTTTTCAGTATATACATAATGGAAGAATCGGCTAAAATATGTATATCCAAATTTTGAAAATTTCAAAAATTCAAGCTAGAAAATTTAATTAATTTTAATTAGCTTTTCATTAATTAATTTTAAGGAGTTTTCATTGGGTCGTTGATAGAGTGATCGAAACCGGTAGATCGGTTTTTCTTCTTACTAAGAATTCGGTTTTCGTGAAAATCCCATTTTCGGTGGAATAGTAGAACCGGTGATTTTAAGACCCCAACAACCGGATTTCGGTTTTTACATTTTCATTGTAAAATTGCCAATTTAACGACTAATTTAGGCATATACATCTGGGGTTTTTAATACACTGCAATTCCACATAGATGCAACGTACATATATATTAAAAAAAATTGTGTCCAACTTTTAATCAGTTATCGAATTATTTTTTCCGTTGTTTTTTTGTGAAAATAAGATTAGATTTTCCTTTTAAACATACGTGAAAACCGGCTGAACCGGTTTCAAAAACACCGTCCACCGGGGAGGAAAGTCCGCTTTTTCAAACCTGAGAAAACCCGAATTTCAAAAAACCCTCTAGTAGTTGATAATTTTTATCTTCATTTATAGTGCAAAGTTATTTGAAAAAATAATTGATTTCAGTTAGATTTATTTGAGCATGAATTTCTATAATACATATTACTTTTCCAATAGAATAAAATTTATATTGAAAGTGAGCTCATTCTAGCGTAATTACAATGAGTAATTATGAGAAAATAAATAAAGATGTAATTCTGAGTCTATCAGTATGCTCTGGGACTAATATTTTTGGTACATTTTCATATACATTTAAAATTCATATTCAGGTGACATATTTTAATGTTAAATTTTTATAAGTGCATAAATAATAACAAATAGCGTCATTCTGTGCCTCCGTCCACCCCAAGGCTCACATATAATGATCCACAAAGACTCGTCTTAAAAGACAAACATTAACATATTGTTGCGAATATAATTTTTGACGCTCGCATTTTGTTTTTCCACGAATACAAAATACATGCTCTTTGGTATCTGGAAATGTTTTAAATAAGCATAGAGAGTTTCAGTGAGAATTTCCCAACGTGGGGTTTTATTAAGTATACGGAGGAGGTTTTGATTCATATGGGAGCCACTGTGGTGCAATGGTGTTTGCATTGCGTGCAGTCATTGGTTCAATTCCTGTTTTGTCAGCGGTGGATTATCCTCTCTCAGTAATGTTGGTGAAATGTCTGAGTGTTCCAATGCTTCTCTAAATGCCTACTACCACACTGTATACGCAAAGAAAAAAAACGTTTGGAAAACGTGTACCGAAAACGTTTTTCTTTTGTTAGAGTTTTTTGAATTGCTTCGAAAAGTATATATTTTTATCACCAAAAAAATTCGTTTGTTACAAAATTTTTATTTTTTCAATAAAAAAAGTTATTTTTGAACCAACAACACAATCCATTTCGTTTATATCAAACCAGTGTTGCCAATTTGGTGCTTTTAGCACCAAATTTAGTGCTTTTTGATTTCTAAAAAGCACCAAATTGCCTTTTTGGTGCCTTTTCAAAAAAAGCACCAATTTGGTGCTTTCTGGCCTTTTCATTTAGTGCTTTTTTATTTTGAACAGTATTAAGTTTAATTGATACAAAAATTTTGATTAGACTTTGAAGAGCCGAAGAAACTCAAATTTATTGCCAAATATAGAATTTGATTGTTATGAAGTTGGTATTGATTATTTTTTAATAAATATTGTTATTTAGGGTTTTCTGTGGGAAAGTCGAGCGATGAGTGTCGAATTTTTGAATTTGGTAAAGATGTCATTAAAAACGTTTGTATTAAATTCACAAAAGCACGCACAACTGAAATAAGCAATAGACTATTTCCATATATTAATATTGTAAAAGTTGAAAAACATCACTGATCAAAATGAATTGGACGAAAGCATTTAAACTGATCAAGGTGTATACTTGAATAGCGGTTCCTAATGGTGAGACTAAGTTTGAGTTTTGCCGCTAAAGTGAAAACTATATCAGTAAAAATGGGCATAAAATCATGCATATTTGCTGCAAATTTTATTATAAAGGGTGATTCTTTTGAGGTTAGGATTTTCATGCATTAGTATTTGACAGATCACGTGGGATTTCAGACATGGTGTCAAAGAGAAAGATGCTCAGTATGCTTTGACATTTCATCATGAATAGACTTACGATCTGCCACAACGTCGAATTTTCAGTGAATGGGCTCTAGAAAAGTTGGCAGAAAATCCGCTTTTTTATCGACAAATTTTGTTCAGCGATGAGGCTCATTTCTGGTTGAATGGCTACGTAAATAAGCAAAATTGCCGCATTTGGAGTGAAGAGCAACCAGAAGCCGTTCAAGAACTGCCCATGCATCCCGAAAAATGCACTGTTTGGTGTGGTTTGTACGCTGGTGGAATCATTGGACCGTATTTTTTCAAAGATGCTGTTGGACGCAACGTTACGGTGAATGGCGATCGCTATCGTTCGATGCTAACAAACTTTTTGTTGCCAAAAATGGAAGAACTGAACTTGGTTGACATGTGGTTTCAACAAGATGGCGCTACATGCCACACAGCTCGCGATTCTATGGCCATTTTGAGGGAAAACTTCGGAGAACAATTCATCTCAAGAAATGGACCGGTAAGTTGGCCACCAAGATCATGCGATTTGACGCCTTTAGACTATTTTTTGTGGGGCTACGTCAAGTCTAAAGTCTACAGAAATAAGCCAGCAACTATTCCAGCTTTGGAAGACAAAATTTCCGAAGAAATTCGGGCTATTCCGGCCGAAATGCTCGAAAAAGTTGCCCAAAATTGGACTTTCCGAATGGACCACCTAAGACGCAGCCGCGGTCAACATTTAAATGAAATTATCTTCAAAAAGTAAATGTCATGGACCAATCTAACGTTTCAAATAAAGAACCGATGAGATTTTGCAAATTTTATGCGTTTTTTTAAAAAAAAAAGTTATCAAGCTCTTAACAAATCACCCTTTAACTTGATGGGGAATAGCCAAAAGCAAATTTTCACAAAGTTTGATTTATTAAAGAAAAGTAGTTGTGAAAAAACGACTATTTTAGCGACTAAACTCGATCTTAATACCCACCTTAACTTCTTAAAATTCAATTCACAAAAGTTCTATAATACATCTTCGGAAGTTTTTTTTTTTTTTTTTTTTTTTTTTTAGTAGACCATTTAATATTCGATTTTGTGGTGGAAGGTGGTATGTTAGAATTTATAATATATTTTTGGTGCTTTTTGGCTTTGGGGAGTTGGCAACACTGTATCAAACACTGTTCTTTTCTAAATTTAGGTCTTTAATAAGACACATTTTACAGTTCATAGTAAAAATTTTATATAGTAGGACGTAATGTTGAACATTTTTTCGGAATCTTCCGACCGTAGTTGAAATATATGTAAAAAAAAAAAAAACTTTGGTCGAAGCAGGGATCGAACCCACGACCCTTGGCATGCAAGTCGGACGTAGCAACCACTGTTCCAAGGTGCCCAACTAAATGTTTTTTTCTGTTAAATAAACTTTGTTTAATCGGCTCGTGGGCGCCGCAAGCTATGCTATATAAATATAACTTATATGGGTAATTGTCTATTGATGACAACAACGGCTACATGGCTCAGTGGATAGTGTGTTGGCTTACAAATTGGATGGTCCGCGGTTCGATTCTCCGTCCAGGCGAAAGGTAAAAAAAAATTTAAAAATTTATAAAATCGTATAATTTCTTCTACATTGTTTGTGTTACAGAAAAAGGTGCTAAGAACTAAAAAACTTCGTGGAAGTGAGAAAAATGTGAGGGAAAATGCAATTAGCCAGAAAAAATTTTTTTTGAGTTAGTCTTTATGGAATTGTTTTTACATCCTGGAAAAGAATAAACGTTTATCACAAAAAGTATATACTTTTCTTCCAAATACACGTCCTTTCAACGAAAAGCAAATGCGAAACGAACTTTGTTTGTCCAAAATTTCGTTTGGGAGGAAAGAATTATTTTTTTGCGTGTATTCTTGAAAAATTCTATTCGTAAATGGTCAGAAATGTTGTAAAGCTAGGTTTCGTACGTTACATTCAACGGAAAATTGCGCATGTTTGACTGGCCTACCCAGTCGCCTGACCTAAATCGCATAGGAAATCTTTGGGAATTTGTAAAACGAAAAATTGGAAATACATTTTTCAAAAGTCACGATTCATATACATATGTAGATATGCTTTTGTGCTCAATGAGAAAAATTGGTGTATGTCTGCATGGGCCTACAAAAAATTTGGGCCCATGGAAAATAGCCCTGTCTGCGTGCTCTATGTTATTCACGAAACCACACGATTTAAAGGCATTCACAATTTCAACCATACTGATGATTTTAATCATACTTCTAATCAAGCTCACGAGTTTAATAAGATATAAACAAGGTGTATCACGTTATAGTAGCTGATGAACGATTTTTTACCTTATATTCAATCGTGTATTAAAACATTTGATTCCAACATAACCCAGAATATAATTTTCGTGTATGATGATTATTTAAGTTAGTCATGAGAATTTCTCTGAATCATGAGAATCATCGTGTTTTATGAAAATTTTTGTGATTTGTCAGAATTTTCGTGAGTAACGAGATTTCAAAAGATGCCAATCGCGCCAGCCGGGCAGCGAATTCGACGATATGCAAGATGATGATATGTTCGAAGAAGTTTTAATTCTCAGGAATGTTCACAAAATTATTAACAGTTTTAAAAGAGTAGGCTAGAGAATACACCCAGAAAAAAGTGCCTTCGAAACCAAAGGAAAAAATAATCATCAATTTAGTTTAGCCATTTTATTTCCATTAAGTTAAACTTTTGTGTAAAATAATAAAATATACTTGTTTCAGTAAAAAAAAATCCTAAACTGAAAGCAGTTAGGAATAGTTCATTAACTAGAATAAGGCATGGAATTTTACTAACACTGTTTTCTTCGCTGGGTATAAGAATTTACTACTGAACAAGACAATTTTATTCACTGATAACAAAGCATTCGTAAAAATAAACAAAATCCGAACTAAACCCAAGTTTCCTCAAATTTAGTAAAATTTCTTATAAAATGATAATTCTGACTTCCTTTATTATAGAAAGCTTATCATATATACGAATAACACTTGGCATAGAGAAATATGTTAGTTCATTCGAACTAAGAAGCATTCAATCCTTTCAAAACTTAAGGGAACACACTTGTTAGAATATAGGAAATTTTCCTACCTGGAATCGATACCTGTCATCATGTAATCGATATGTTTGCGCGTGGATTGTTTTTTTTTTAGTTGGAATTGCGTTGTTATGGTATACGGAGAGATTGTTAAACTATAATATAGTAAAATAATATAATAACAAAAAAAAAATATTTGTTATTTTAAATTAGTGAGAAAAATTTTCGTTTTTTTTTTGAAAATTATTCAACATAAATAATAATAAGCCTATCAATATTCGTGATGGTGTATAAACAAAGAATACACCAACATTTTGGAATCTTCAATTATCAGGTAATATTCAGTGACGCTAACTTTTTGTGAAAAAATTGGTTTATGATTTTTTTATATTTGTAGGCATTGACATTGTAAAAGGAGGACAAAATCGTTACGCAACTTATTAAAAGTGAAAGGTACAAGAAAAAGACAAAAATTATGTTTCACAGTGGAATAATAAACTAATATTTCAAGGCCAGCCGTCAACAGCATGATTTTTAATAAATATATTTAATATATTAATAACACATGTATTTTATTGAAGAAAAAAATTATATAGGCAATTTATAAAATTGTATTTAAAAACGAAGGTAAGCAGTTCTAATTTTGAAGTAAAAGGTTTACCACAAATATGTAAGATTTGTCCAAATGAATGAAAAAAGTTCAATAAAATCATTCCATATATGAATTCATTCATTTTTCATTCTGTAGTATAGTGGTACATAAATATAGGAAAATGTTAACTAATATATGGAATGCATTCTACCTAATTTCAACGAAAATCACATCGTTCAAAAAATAAAAATATCTTTGGCGCTATACGAAGTTCGACTTTCTTCATAATGAGTTCATTTTAACTTAAAGAAGGGGTCACTTTTTTCTGGGTGTATACTTATTCCAATGGGATATTTCAAGCCAAGCTCGATGGTGCGGTAAACGTGACGATTTGTAAACCCTCATAATTAACCTTCCGCAAATTTCTGCAGAAACTGGCAGCGAAGAAAAACCACTACTTAAGTCTTGCACAAGTGAACTGCTGTTTAGAGAGAATTTTATGAATTCACTTTTTGGATTATTAGAGCCAATTTCCATGCTAATTAAAAATTGTTAGAATTCTAGGTAGTCATTGGTTTATGCCACAGAAGCTTGAATGGACATAATGCACAGAAAAAAATTTCCGTAGTTAAACTAACGCTAAATTAGACTTATTTTTATTGCAAAAAAATTATTAGTTTGTTGTTAAAATTGATTATTTTTTGCGAAATTTTCCACAGCCCAATGAAGATTGAGTTTTTTTAAGTATGTCTCAAACATTTTAAGAACTAAACGTGAGTATAAAGTTCAATGACCGCACACATAAGTTCAATATGAACTAAAGCAATTGAAAATTTTCGTACGATTCCCAAAAATAGTATTAATGAACTACTGTATGGTTAAAATGGTCATGATTTGGCGCCAATGATTTTCTTCCTTAATTATACCCTGCGCCACACTACAGGGTATTATAAGTTAGTGCATATGTTTGCAACACCCAGAAGGAGACGAGATAGACACATGGTCTCTTTGGCAAAAATGGTCAGGGTGGGCTCTTGAGTCGATATAGCGATGTCCGTCTGTCCGTGAACACATTTTTGTAATCAAAGTCTAGTCCAATCGACTTCAAATTTGGCACAAGTATGTGTTTTGGCTCAGAATAGATGCCAATTGATTTTGGAAGAAATCGGTTCAGATTTAGATATAGCTCCCATATATATATTTCGCCCGATATGGACTTATTTGGCCCCAGAAGCCAGAGTTTTCCCTAATTTGCTTAAAATTTTGCACAAGAAGAACAATTAGTACCATAGTCAAGTGTGCCAAATTTCATTGAAATCGGTTCAGATTTAGATATAGCTCCCATATATACCTTTCGCCCGATATCCACTAATACGGTCCCAGAAGCCGGAGTTTTACCCCAATTTGGTTGAAATTTTGCACAGGGAGTAGAATTAGTAGAGTAGTCAAGTATGCCAAATTTTATTGAAATCGGTTCAGATTTATATATAGCTCCCATATATATGGTTCGCCCGATTTACACTCATATGACCACAGTGGCCAATCTTTTACTCCGATTTAATAGAAATTTTGCACAGGGAGTAGAATTACCATTGTAGCTATGCGTGCCAAATTTGGTTGAAATCGGCTAAGATTTAGATATATCTCCCATATATAGCTTTCGCCCGATTTACACTCATATGACCACAGAGGCCAATTTTTAACTCCGATTTTGTTGAAATTTTGAATTAGCATTGTAGATATGCGTGCCAAATTTGGTTGAAATCGGTTCAGATTTAGATATAGCTCCCATATATATGTTTTTCTGATTTCGGCAAAAATGGTCAAAATACCAACATTTTATTTTCCTTGTAAAATCGCCACTGCTTAGTCGAAAAGTTGTAAAAATGACTCTAATTTTCCTAAACTTCTAATACATATATATCGAGCGATAAGTCATAAATAAACTTTTGCGAAATTTCCTTATAATTGCTTCAGATTTAAATGTTTCCCATATTTTTTTACTAACATTGTGTTCCACCCTAGTGCATTAGCCGACTTAAATTTTGAGTCTATAGATTTTGTAGAAGTCTATCAAATTCTGTCCAGATCGAGTGATATTTAAATGTATGTATTTGGGACAAACCTTTATTGTATATACCCCCCCAAAACACTTTTTGCGGATGTGATATGGTATCGAAAATTTAGATCTACTAAGTGGTGCAGGGTATAATATAGTCGGCCCCGCCCGACTTTAGACTTTCCTTACTTGTTTTAGTTAATTTCCTCTTCTATGAGAGGGTGTAATTTCGAGAACTGCAGTTAAAAAGTACAACGGGGCAATAAATTTTGCTGCTTTGTGGAATCTCAAAATGTGGAGTAAAATTTAGTTCAATTTTCGTACGCGTTAGTTTATTCTTCCTATAAAACAGTTAAAATTTTTTTCGGTGTGGACCCCTCATACCCAGAAAAGTGTGAAGTTAGGGTTAATTAAAAATTTTCAATCATTGAGTTAATTGACTTAATGTTTCTAGTTTGATTAAAAGGTTTATTGTATCTGAAAAGTTATCATTTTCAATCGTTCACAAAACAATTTCACGAAAATTTTTCCAATTAAAATTTTAATTGAGTTTTAAAAAATATTCAATTAAAAATTTAATTGATTCAACAATTTTTTAATTGAAACAAAAATCAATCACAAAAATGAATAGCATCAATTAATTTTTTAATTGGATCAATTAATTTTTAGTTGACCTTCAAATAATTTTTTAATTGATACTATCATTTCTGTGATTGAAGACATTTTAATTAAAAAATTAATTGGATCAATTAATTTCGTGATTGAAACAGAAAAAAATTTTTGTGTGTTCACTTTAATTTAATTGATTTAATGTTCTACTTCGATTAGAAAGTTTATTGTATCAATTAGTTTTTTAATTGAAAATGTTTTCAGCTTTAACCAACGTTTTAATTGGAAATGTGTTGGTAATTTTTTTGTTCAGAAGATTTATTTAATATTGGAGTTTTCTTTTTATAAAGATATCCATTTTTAGGTTAGGTTAGGTGGCAGCCCGACGTATCAGGCTCACTTAGACTATTCAGTCCATTGTGATACCACATTGGTGAATCATTTTTAAGTTGGATCGCCCTCAATGAAATGCTTGTCAACTTTCGGTCAAATCTTTATGTCAGAGAAATTCGTCTTCTATACTACGCAAAAATGATACAAAGGATATGAAATATTTGATTATACAATATTTTTTCTGTGCAATAACTCTTAAGATCATGTATTGCCATTTTTTCCACTAGGAGAGTATATTCTCTGAATGTTTACATTTTTTGAGCTTTTAGAATCATCAAATCTAATCTACGATGCGATCTATTGTATCTTGCTTCATCTTGATCATGGATTAACATTTTAAAACTGCACACGTATGAAAACGATACACGAAATTTCAAAGTTTCAAACAATAACATTTAAACGTTTGTATGGTAGAAGACTCACAAAACAAAACTTTGTTGGTGAAACGTGCGTATATAAGTTTCTGCAATATGTCTTTGTAAAATTCAGACAGCTTTACATTTCATTCAACGATATCCGTATCCAGATTGCTGCCATAAAATTTGTTACGCGCGCTAAGTTACCAACTCGGAATCTACCCATGCATGGTTCTCATTTCAATGTCAACTTTTAAATGAAATATAAGAGTTCTAATTATTTTCGAAACGATTGTAATTTTTACAAATTAAAAACTACTTAAACGAAATGTCAAGAGGAATTTTGTGTTAATTGAGTTACGAATTAATTTGCTAATAAAATCATTGCGGGGGAAATGTGCGCGTATCTACATGTGTAGACGACGTCGATAAAAACGATGACGAGTAGAACGGTTGTAGTGTTTTAGCACTCGGTATTGACGTTAAGCCACTCGAACCGTCTTTTAGCAACTAAAAACTCGTAACATTATTAGCCTATTGTGCTTTGCGATACACAATACTGAAACAAATACAAAATAGCTATGTAGTGCTCAGAATGTTTACTAAAACGAGAGGTAGCACAATTAATATGAAGAGTAAATGTGTGAGAAGGCGCCAAATGAATACTATGCTCGTACTATACAGAGCTGCCACCGAGCACTGAATGACGAGATTAAAAGGTTTTGGTTAGGAAACTAATATTATTTAAAAACATATACTACATGAAAATCGCAATCGTATCTGCATGATATTTGGTTCCGGAGTTTTTCTTTTAAGAAAAGAACAAAGTTTTACTCCGATCTTCACAAATGTAATCACAAACCAAACTAATACCATTATGTGGTTATAAATACCATATATATTTTTATCGTTATCATTTAATTGTTCAACTTTCTTTGCGGTGAAAAGTGTAATGATTGGTAATCTGGCTATGAGACAGAATAAGATTTAAGGTCAAAGACAGATATATTAAAATATAAAGCTTTCTATTTATTCGTTTTTGATTTAATGTAACTGATTTTTTTTTTTTTTTGACAATATCGGTAGAATTTGTTTTACCACTATTTCTGTCATATCTAGTAACAAATTTTGTGGATCGTATGGTACCAAATACAAAAAAAAGAAGTGTCCCACTTTGCTTTTATGGCAATTTATTACACAACATTCAGACTTTACCTTTTTTATTAACAATTCCCACAAAGAAATGCTGAAATATGGCAGTAATGGGGAGAATTAGTGGTGATATCCCACCACTAATGTACGTAGTCGATGTGGTGGTATCTATTTTCTGTTGCTACGCTCATTATTTTATAAACATTCGGGGAAAGAAGACAAGTGGGTGATATTAAAAAAATATATAAGAAAAAAAAACAAGAAAGTAAAGAAGAATAAATAAACTAAGACAAATGCCAAAAATACGAAGCTACTAAAATGGTGGATAAGCGCCATATTTGACACGAGTTTGTAGTGAAAGCGTACATAGGAAATCCCCAAAAATGTATGTCGATCTTACAAAAAATGACACAGTTAGACAGCGACGAGCCTTTTGTGCATATTTAAACAATATCAACTTCAGAAAAAGAGAAAAAGGAAAAACATCGGACTGTCACATAATAGGAATATAAAAAAAATCTTAAATAAAGTCGAAGTCGATTTTTAATAATCTTCTAGTTTGTCAAATCGACTTTTGAAATTTTTGAAAATCGACTCAAACCCACTAAATTGAAATTGAATTGAAATGAAAAATATATTGTCACATGTTATATTCTCGGAAATTATGTATCTGATTTCAAAAAGTAAGTTTATATTCGGCGAGAAAACATATTTTCCGACAAAAATTTTCCCCTTCCAAAAATACATTATGCGTTTCCAGCATTTTTGGTTTTTTATATGACCTTCTTTAAATTTAGAACACGAATCTTTGAAATTTGTGTCCCTCTGTGAAAGTCGTTTGTCTTTGAAGTAAGGCAAATTTTCTATAATGTAAGGAAAAACATTTTTGATTTAAAGAAACAATCTTTAATTTAAGTGAGATGTTAAATCCTTGAATTAAAGATAAATACGCCTCAAATATAGGCAAAGACTTATATTAAAGATTCAGTTTTGATTTAAAGATTTTGTTTTTTTTTTTAAATTAAGAAAACACTTTTTACTGAAGTATCTGTCATAATTTGGATTTTAAAAATAAAATTTATTTGTACGTGAATAACATTGTAAATATGCACATCGCAAAAAAAGAAAATGAATATTCCATAGATCAGGATTTTGAAATGTTTAGATATAAAGTTAATTCTAATGAAAATACAGTAATCGGCATAAATATTTTTAAAAATGAAATTTTGTACATTTTTGATATCAGTATCCTCAAAAATATAACAAAAATTAATATATGTATATAAAAATGTATAGAAACACAGCAAAAGTAGTGAAAATGTTCTTTTTGGATCCGGAAGTGGTTCAAAATTGGCGCAGAAGCGATGAATTTAACACGGGCTTGCCATAGGAGGGATGTCCATCATTTCAACAGCCGTTGCACTGAATTTGCATCCCTTTTTGAGGTGCGATCAGAATTCAGTATTTTGGATGTGAATTAGAAAATGTTGTGATATTTTTCCAAATAAATAATTTTTATAATTTTTAATGAATTCCAACGCTTTTCTGAAAAGTTTTCTAAAAGTGACAATTTTTCTAGAATGGATTTGGAATTTTTTTCAACAAAATTTTAATAACTTTATCAATTCTTAGTCTGTTTTCAACCTATTTAAAACAAATAAGATCGAATCCGTCCAGCAGCAATTTCTTTTGTTCTGCCTTCGACACAGAGGTTGCACTGAAAAAAAAAAATATTGTCGTGAGGTCAAAGATTTCATGTCTTTAAAATACGAATGCCAATTTTGCTAACCATCGAAGACGCATTTCTCTAATATAAAGTTTTTTCCTAGTCAAAAAGTCGATAAACTTTTCAATGAAGTCGTATTGTCCTTATAATTAAGTGCTTTGACTTCAAAATTCGTATCATAACATGAAAAATTCAGAAAAATTCTTTAAAATTAATGAAATTGTCTTTAAATTTCTTGTCTTTTTGCACTTTGACTACGCTCAAAAAAAATTTACTTGGATCCAAATCGTTCAAATATAGGACATGTTTTTCAACACTTTATTTTAAAGACGTTTTTTACTTGAAACATACCATAATTCCTACTGGAAGTCGAGTCTGAATTTGGAAAATAAAGTTGTCGTTAATTCTGTTTTAAAGGACTTTGATAGCACACCGAGAAAAGTGTCTTCGAAACTAAAGGAAAAAATGTTCAATTTAGTTTAGCCATTTTATTTCTATTAAGTTAAATTTTTGTGCTAAATAATAAAATTTACTTGTCCCAGCAAAAAACTCCTAAACTGAAACCAGTTAAGAATAGTTCATTAACTAGAATAAGGCATGGAATTTTACTAATACTGTTTTCTTCGCTGGGTATAAGAATTTACTACTGAACAAGAAAATTTTATTCACTGATAACAAAGCATTCGTAAAAATAAACAAAAACCGTACTAAAACCAAGTTTCCTCAAATTTAATAAAATTTCTTATAAAATGATAATTCTGACTTCCTTTTTTATAGAAAGCTTATCATACATACGAATAACACTTGGCATAGAAAAATATTTTAGTTCATTTGTACTAATAAGTATTCAATCCATTCAAAACTCAAGGAAACATACTTGTTAGAAAATAGGAAATTTTCCTATATCTCTTTTGTCTACCTGTAATCGATACTTGTCATCGGTGTAATCGATATGTTTGCGCGTGGGTTGTTTTTTAGTTGGAATCGCGTTGTTATGGTATACGGAGAGATTGTTAAACTATAATATAGTAAAATAATATAATAAATAACAAATAAAATATGTAAGATATTTGTTATTTTAAATTAGTGAGAACAATTTTCGTTTTTTGAAAATTATTAAACATAAATAACAAACAATAAGTCTATCAATGTTCGAGATGGTTACAAAGAAAGAAAACACCAAAAGAATAACAGCCCCATCATTCATCAGGGAACATTCAACCTTTTGTGAAAGAATTATGATTTTTTATATTTGTAGGCATTGAAATTGTAAAATGAGGACAAAATCGTTAGGCAGCAACTTATTAAAAGTGAAAGGTACAACAAGAAGAAAAAAATTACGTTCTACAGTTGATAATATTACATGGAAATTGGAAATAGTGGAATAATAAACTAATATTTCGATGATGTTGATTCTTAATAAATATATTTAATATATTAATAAAACATGTCTTTTATTGAAGAAAAAATTGCCTATATAGATAAATAAAATTGTATTTAAAAACGAAGATAATCAGTTCTAATTTTGAAGTAAAAGGTTTACAACAAATATGTAAGATTTATCCAAATCAATGAAAAAAGTTCAATAAAATCATTCCATATATGAATTCAATTCAGTTAAAGTTTTTCATTTTGTAGTATAGTGGTACATAAATATAGGAAATGTTAACTAATATATGGAATGCATTCTACCTAATTTCTATGAAAATCACATCGTTCAAACAAATAAAAATGTCTTTGGCGCTATACGAAGTTCAACTTTCTTCACAATGAGTTCATTTTAACTTAAAGAAGGGTTCACTTTTTTCTGGGTGCCTATGAAGAAAAAAAAGGTGAAAAAAAACGAAAAATTAAAAGGTGCTTCCTACACAAAACCAAAATTTAATAGAGAATTGTGTCTTAAAAGGATCCTTACTTGTATTCTCCGTCTCTTTGTCTCGGGATCATTACCAAAGTTTTTAAAGTAAAGACAAAATCTTTGGAACCGAGCATGCTTTTTTTCAGTGTGGGATCGCCAGTCTTTACCATCGTATCAGAGAGAAGTTCACCAATGTGGTATCACAATGGACTGAATAGTCTAAGCGAGCCTGATACATCGGGCTGCCACCTAACCTAACTTAACCTAACCTACCATCGTATCAATTTCGCTTAAATCTTATAAAATTACCCTCACTGCAAAGTCGTAGAATTATGTTAAATATTTCTTTCATACTAAATACAATTAAAGGTAAAATTGACTCAGAGTTTATTCACAACAAACTGTCTTTTAACATACCTGATGGTCTAGCAGAAATTTTGAGCCGCTAAGAATTCCGTATTATAGATCAAACTATGTTAATAACGATCTGTTTCGAAGGTTATGCGTTTAGTTCAATAAATATTATGACATTATAAATCTGTCACACAGAAACACATACATATGGGAGCTATATCTAAATCTGAACCAATTACAACCAAATTTGGTACACCCAGAAAAAAGTGACCACTTCTTTGTTAAAATGAACTCATTGTGAAGAAAGTTGAACTTCGTATAGCGCCAAAGACATTTTTATTTGTTTGAACGATGTGATTTTCGTAGAAATTAGGTAGAATGCATTCCATATATTAGTTAACATTTTCCTATATTTATGTACCACTATACTACAGAGTGAAAAAATGTAACTGAATTGAATTCATATATGGAATGATTTTATTGAACTTTTTTCATTCGTTTGGACAAATCTTACATATTTGTGGTTAATCTTTTACTTCAAAATTAGAACTGCTTACCTTCGTTTTTAAATACAATTTATTTATATAAGCAATGTTTTCTTCTATAAAATGTTTTATTAATATATTAAATATACTTATTTAAAATCAACAGCATCGACTGCCCTTGAAATATTAGTTTATTATTCCACTATTTCCAATTTCCATGTCATGTTATCAACTGTAAACCGCATTTTTCTTCTTCTTGTACCTTTCATTTTAATAACTTGCTGTCTAACGATTTTGTCCTCATTTTACAATTTCAATACCTACAAATATAAAAAATCATAAACCAATTTTTTCACAAAAGGTTAGCGTCACTGTATGAATGGTACCTGATAATTGAAGATTCCAAAATGAAGATGAATGAAGGGGTTGTTATTCTTCTGGCGTTTTCTTTCTTTATACACCATCACGAATATTGATAGACGTACTCGTATTGTTTATGTTTAATAACTTTCAAAAAACGAAAAAATTTCTCACTAATTTAAAATAACAAATATTTTATTTGTTATTTATTATATTATTTTAATAAATTTATTTTTATCATTCACTACGTATACCATAACAACGCGATTCCAGCTAAAAAACAACCCACGCGCAAACATATCGATTACATGGATGACAGGTATCGATTACAGATAGATAAAAGAAATATAGGAAAATTTCCTATATTCTAACAAGGGTGTTTCATTAAGTTTTGAAAGGATTGAATACTTCTTAGTTCGAATGAACTAAACTATTTTTCTATGGCAAGTGTTATTCGTATGTATGATAAGCTTTCTATAATAAAGGAAGTCAGAATTATCATTTTATAAGAAATTTTACTAAATTTGAGGAAACTTGGTTTTAGTTCGGATTTTGTTTATGTTTACGAATGCTTTGTTATCAGTGAATAAAATTTTCTTGTTCAGTAGTAAATTCTTATACCCAGCGAAGAAACCAGTGTTAGTAAAATTCCATGCCTTATTCTAGTTAATGAACTATTCCTAACTGCTTTCAGTTTAGGATTTTTTATTGAAACAAGTAAATTTTATTATTTCACACAAAAATTTAACTTAATGGAAATAAAATGGCTAAACTAAATTGATAGTTTAAATTAATAGTTTAATTTCGAAGGCACTTTTTTCTGGGTGTAGTATGAAAATTGTAATATGAAGCAAATCTTTTATATTTACTTTGTAAGAATAGTTTTAACGGATAAAATAAAACTCGTTCCTGAGAACAAAAATCTCTTCTTTTAGTGTATACAATCTCATATAAGAAGAAAATAAATATTCGTCAGTAACAGCGTTGCCAATTTAGCTTTTTTCCCGCTAGATTTTGCTTTTTTTGAAGACGTTTAGCGGGGAAAAAATGCATTTAGCTTTTAGCTTTTTTCTGGCTTTTTTTCATGACCCTTTTAGCAATTTTTGGCTTTTTTATTTTCGACATGTTTCTATTGAAATATGGATAAATCGGCGTTTTTATCTAAGCCTTGCTGCAAGTATAAGGGTTTCCACATATTTCAAAGCTCAGTTGAAACATTAATAATGAGTCCAGCCATTATGCGGGCATTTTTGTAGCAAATACACCTTGTTGTAAAGATTTTCATTATATACATAAAGGTTATCGTAAACTTTAAATCTACTATTACCATACAAATTTGTTAGAAAACTTTCAGTAAATTATTGGGAATATTATCATTTGACTCATTTATCCTTTTTATGTTATTATAATATTCTAAAGTTAAAGTTATTATTGGGAGCCACCGTGGTGCAATGGTTAGCATGCCCGCCTTGCATACACAAGGTCGTGGGTTCGATTCCTGCTACGACCGAACACCAAAAAGTTTTTCAGCGGTGGATTATCCCACCTCAGTAATGCTGGTGACATTTCTGAGGGTTTCAAAGCTTCTCTAAGTGGTTTCACTCCAATGTGGAACGCCGTTCGGACTCGGCTATAAAAAGGAGGTCCCTTGTCATTGAGCTTAACATGGAATCGGGCAGCACTCAGTGATAAGAGAGAAGTTCACCACTGTGGTATCACAATGGACTGAATAGTCTAAGTGAGCCTGATACATCGGGCTGCCACATAACCTAACCTAACCTAACCTAAAGTTATTACGATATTACTAAATTAAAATAGTAGATGTGAATAGCTTTGTGCACTGAAAAAATATTGTCGTCTCCTTAAAATACGAACGCGAATTTTGGTTATAATAGCATTTGTGAATTTCTTTTATATAAACTGTTTTCCTTGTCCAAAAGACGATAAAGTCGTTTTGTCCTTATAATTAAGTGATTCAACTTAAAAATGGGTATGTTTTCATGAAAGAAGGAAGAATAAATGAAATAGTCTTTAAATGTGAGGGGTTTTTGCATCTTAACCACCAACCAAAATAGCGTTCAAAAATAGAAGATGTTTTTCAACACTTTATTTTAAAAACGTATATATACAATAATTTCTACTTGAAGTCGAGTCTGAAGTTGGAAATTTAAGTTGGCGTTAGCACGTTTTTAAAGCACTTTGATAGCTCATGAAGAAAAGGAAAATGTTTTTACTGGGAAATGTAAACTATAGGTATTTTCTACAATTTAAATAAAAGTAATGTATTTCGAATTTTTCACAATTTCAAATCCAAACAAAAATTTTATTAAAAAAAATTACAAATCATTTTTTTACCAAATCCAAAGCATGCTTAGATCATTTAATATTTTAAAATAACAAGTAAATAAAATAGAGGTGTTGGGAAGGTAGCTCCCACAAAACGAAGGACTTCCAGTAAAAAATTTGTATCAAAATGTATCGAATACGCAAACAGAGCTAATATGCCTTAGATATTGTTACAGTCTCACAGAAGTGGAATTAAAATGAAAATAGTATGCATTGTAAGTGAAATAAAGCCTTTAAGTTTGTTAAATTTCAATCAAAAATGTGACTTTTGATACAAAAAAATTTAGCTTTTTTTTCTAGCTATTTTTTAGCATTTTTAGCTTTTTTTTAGCTATTTTTTTATTTTTGGTGAAACAATTCTGGCAACGCTGGTCAGTAAAACCACCATACTTTAGTTTCCATAAGAAAAATTATCGCCTATAAGAAAAAAAGCATATAAGAAAGAAAATTTGTATTATATCCGTTATCTACTGTAATCATAAAATTATTTTTAGAAGAGCATGTAAAACATAAGCTAAAAAACATTACACCTGTCTACACAACAACCAATGGTACTGTTATCCTGCAAATACTCGACGTGCATTACATGTATCCGACAGAAATAATAAACTTATATCACACGGTACGCAGAACGTATAACTAAAATATATGGACTGTGTACGAGTCTAAGAGACGAGCGATATATCCGCAAAGATAATTTTATATCGAATCCAATGCACACATTTCCAAGATATGAAGGCAGTGCTTAGGTGTCACAGAGTAAAGTTCCACTCGAATGAAATATTTATTTAGAAATATGTTCGCTATATTTAAAAGAAAACAAGTAAGGAAAGTCTAAAGTCGGGCGGGCCGACTATATTATACCCTGCACCACTTTGTAGATCTAAATTTTCGATACCATATCACATCCGTCAAATGTGTTGGATGCTATATATAAAGGTTTGTCCCAAATACATATGTTACATTTAAATATCACTCGGTCTGGACAGAATTTGATAGACTTCCACAAAATCTATAGATTCAAAATTTAAGTCGGCTAATGCACTGGGGTAGAACACAATGTTAGTAAAAAAAAATATGGGAAACATTTAAATCTGAAGCAATTTTAAGGAAACTTCGCAAAAGTTGTTTTTATGATTTTTCGCTCGATATGTATTAGAAGTTTAGGAAAATTAGAGTCATTTTTACAATTTTAACCACGAAAATTTTGGTATTTTGACCATTTTTGTCGAAATCGGAAAAATATATATATTGAAGTTATATCTAAATCTGAACCGATGTCAACCAAATTTGGCACGCATAGCTACAATGCTAATTCTACTCCCTGTGCAAAATTTCAACTAAATTGGAGTTAATAATTGGCCTCTGTGGTCATATGAGTGTAAATCGGGCGAAAGCTATATATGGGAGCTATATCTAAATCTGAACCGATGTAAACCAAATTTGTCACGCATAGCTACAATGCTAATTCTACTCCCTGTGCAAAATTTCAACTAAATCGGAGTTAAAAATTGGCCTCTGTGGTCATATGAGTGTAAATCGGGCGAACGATATATATGGGAGATATATCCAAATCTGAACCGATTTCAACCAAATTTGGTACGCATAGTTACAATGCTAATTCTACTCCCTATGCAAATTTTTAACTAAATCGGAGTTAAAAATTGGCCTCTGTGGTCATATGAGTGTAAATCGGGCGAAAGCTATATATGGGAGCTATATCTAAATCTGAACCGATTTGGCTGATATTTTGCAAGTTTTTTGAGATGTACGGAATTTGAGGAAGATCGGTTGATATACACGCCAATTATGACCAGATCGGTGAAAAATATATATGGCAGCTATATCTAAATCTGAACCGATTTTTTCCAAAATCAATAGGGATCGTCTTTGAGCCGAAACAGGACCCTATACCAAATTTTAGGACAATTGGACTAAATCTGCGAGCTGTACTTTGCACACAAAAATACATCAACAGACAGACAGACAGACGGACAGACAGACAGACAGACGGACATCGCTAAATCGACTCAGAATTTAATTCTAAGACGATCGGTATACTAAACGATGGGTCTCAGACTTTTCCTTCTTGGCGTTACATACAAATGCACATACTTATTATACACTGTACCACACTAGTGGTGAAGGGTATAAAAATTATCTAACTTCGACAAAATTTCCAAATAAACAGGCAATTGGATATGTTTACTCGATTTCAAATAAAAAATTAATTGATTTAACTATCTTATTGCTTTAAATTAAATAATGTTCCATTTAACATAAAATAATTTCTGAAATTTTTACGTTTTTCAATAAAAAAATTCATTGATTCAAATAACTCTTTAACCAAGTTTGGTAAAATCTCAAATTAAAAATTGGATTGAAACAAAGTTTTCAATTAACGTTACTATAAAGTTGTACATTTCGTTGTTCAATGAAAGGAAAGACACACTAATTGTGGTTTGTATGAGGGCTATATCAAAGTCTGGACCGAACTTAACCTGCCTGCAGACAAAAGACAAGTCACAGACGGACATCTTTAGTTTTAGGGAGCCACCGTGGTGCAATGGCTAGCATGCTTGCCTTGTGATTGAAGACATTTCAGAAAATCAGAATCAGAAAAAAAATTTTGTGTTTATGTTTAGCTCAATGACAAGGGACTTCCTTTTTTTAGCCGAGTCCGAACGGCGTTCCACATTGCTGTGAAACCACTTAATATATGGAATATATATGTTATACACTGAAAAAAAAGCATGCCCGGTTCCAAAGATTTTGTCTTTACTTTAAAAAATTTGGTATTGATTCCGAGCCAAAGAAGCGGAGAATACAAGTAAGGTTACTTTTAAGACACAATTCTCTTTTAAATTTGGGTTTTGTGTACTTGCTTCTAGGAAGCAAATTTTAATTTTTCGCTTTCTCATCTTTTTTTCTTCATATGCTATCAGAGTCCTTTAAAAACGAGTTAACGACAACTTTATTTTCCAAATTAAGACACGACTTCCAGTAGAAATTATGCTATGTTTCAAGTAAAAAACTTCTTTAAAATAAAGTTTTGAAAAACATGTCCTATATTTGAACGATTTTTTGCTTTGTAGTCAAGATACAAAAAGACAACTAATTTAAAGACAATTTCATTAAAATTAAAGAATATTTCTGAATTATTAAAGTCAATTTGACCTTAGCCCGAACATTTTTTCTTTCATGTTATGATACCCATTTTTAATTCAAATCACTTAATTATAAGGACAATACGACTTCATTGAAAAGTTTATCGACTTTTGGACAAGGAAAAAAACTTTATATTAGAGAAATGCGTCTTCTATGCTAAGCAAAATTTGCATTCGTATTTTAAAGACACGCAATCTTTGACCTCACGACAATATTTTTTTCAGTGTAGAATCAATTTTTTGGGGATATTACAAACGCCCATACCATAAAAATAAGCAAATATTTTTTGACATATAAAATTGCCAACATGTCTTTAGTGCCATACAGAGCTCAAGATTGACGTATTTTTTGGTAAATATGTACCAATTTTAGGAAATTTTGAACTATTTTGCGAGAATTTCAAATAAAATAAAATTTTAAGCTTCATTTTTCTTTTTTTTCTCTTATTTAGTACATTTAATTAATGTAAGCAAAAACGTTTTTAAAATGAAGGGAACTTTCTCATATTGGGAAAATTTTTACTAACACATAATTTCCATGAACTACACTAAAAAAACACCGAACCCTTTCGTACTCTAGAGGGCAATTTAACTCAATTTTAGTTCATAGAAAATTATGTTTTGAGAAAGTTTTCTTGACTTTTCTGCCTACGTTAGTCAAATTAAAGGGGGAAATGTTTACACAAAATAGTTCAGCAAAATAGTGCAGTATCTCTTAAAATTTTTACATTTTACTACAAATACGCGCATTGTTAACTTCGTATTGAGCTCAAGATATTTTCTTTAATAAGAGAAAAATTTTAAATTATGTCCATTAAATTTTCATCAATTTGTTGAAAATTGTGTACTTACCTTTGTGAAGTCGGCGTTTGTAATATAGTTTAGTTACAATTTTTTAAGATTACCCTAAATTTTCTAAAATAATCAAAAATTTCTTTCCTGGTGGGTTCACAGGTTTTCAGTGTAGTAAAAATCAGATATTGATATTGATTCCGTGCCAAAAAAAAAAAAATATATATATATATAAAATAAGGGCGCGAATAACTTCGACGTTTACGAATTGCTTAACTGATACTGATATCGAATTTTCATTTATGAATGTTTGCACATTTGGTCTTCGCGCAATATTAAAGTCCCTCATAAACATGCTAAAAGCAACGTAAAATTCTAAATTCAAGTTAGACGTCAACTAGAAATTATGTAATGTTTCAAGTAAAAGCGACTTTAAGGGGAAATCTTGAACGACATCTCCGATACAAGTTGGTCTAGTCGGCGGCGAAAATACCACACCTGAACGATCATATGATTGTTTAATGTAACCGTAAACAGTTTTAATTATATATTTTACTCTATTGAAAATTCACGCTTGCTTTTCCTACAGTTTTGGCCTCTTGACGTATGTTTATAACACTAAAAAAAAGTGAACTCTCTATTTCACCAAAGCCAATTTAACTTTATTTTAGTTCATGGAATTATTGTCTCCAGAAAGTTTCCTTTACTCTAATAATATTTTGCGTACGTTAGTTAAATTAACTAAAAAACGGAAAAAATTATACACAAATTAAGTTAAAAGATTTACTAAATTCGTACTTCTCACTAAATAGTTCATTATTTCTTTAAATTTGTAAATTTTACCAAAAATACTTCCATCATGAACTTCGTATGTCACTAAAGACATTCTTGCATTTTTGAACTCCAATTTTTTTCTTCAAACTACAAAAGTTTCTTTAGCAAGTGAAAAAAATTAATCATGTCTAATAAATTTTCTTGAATTTGTCGAAAAATATTTACTTATTTTTGTGATATCGGCGTGATGCTAGCGATTGTAATACTGTTTAGTTACAATTTTCTAAAAACTACAAAAATTTTCTTCCTGGTGGGTTCACTGTATTAATTTGACAAATGAAAAAAAAAATATTTGCCACACGCCCAAAAAATCAAGTCTGCTATTAACAGCAGCTTAAAGTTTTTTGTTTGGGCAGAAAATGGGAAAATTTGGAGCTGTTTTCAGTTTTGAAAATATTTTATTTTGGGTACTTGGCGGCTAGAAATCAATCGAGATTAAGTCGGCTCAATCAGCGGCGGCATCGACTGACCAACAATAGTCTTCAGCATAAATAATGCGACTGCAAACCACTAACTTAACAATTAAATCGATCGATAGTCATTGTTATCAGTTTTCTACCTCTACCTAAACGAATGTTGTGGAAACGTTCGCGAAGGCAATTATTTGCCAATTCAATAATTGTTTCACTATAGAAAGATTTTTTAAATAAAATTACAAAGTAAATATTACATTTTGCTTCCAAAGAAGCAATTTGAAATGATTACCAAGGGAAATGCAAGAATGCATGGTTGTGCTATTGGACTACTAATGGCATGCGAAGAATGATTTTAATTATTGAAACATCCCATAAATACATTATTTATTAAAAAAAAATCGACAGAAGTCTTTATTCCCACATCACAAAATTATCTCACATTAAAATCTTAGCATATTTGATGTTACATATTGTATGTTAGATTAGGTACAGCGGCAGCCCGTCAGTTCATTGTGGTGAACTTTTCTCTTATTAACGAGTGAATGAATCTATGTTTAGCTCAATTACAAAGGACCTCCTTTTTATAGCTGTATTCGAACAACGTCACCAGCATTACTAATGGGGGATAATCCACGCTGAAAAGCTTTTTGGGTGTTTTGTCGAAAATGGGATCTTAGCCTTGCTAACTCATTCGCTTTGTTTCACCCATATTGGGTGAATATTGCGCTGTTCAGCCATCTCGTTGAGAGATTTGTGTCAGTCTATGAATCTTTTTGATTCATAGACAAACACAAATGTCCATGTTTGGACATGGTTGCCGCATCCATTTAATGCTTATCTAGAGAATGTAATTGCCGCGAAAACCATGTATTTTGTCTTTGTAAAAATAGTTTTCGAGCGGAGAAAAATGTATGGTGGCAATAAGCATTTGAATGGTTCTCAAATGCCGCAAACATGTTCTATCATTTAAATAATAGAATTTGAGACCATTAAATGGTCGGGAAAATCATGTATCTGACCATTCAATTTTTTTACTTTTTTACAGGGAAAAAAGTATTTTTATAGGTTCAGTATAGACATGTCTAGAACCATTACATGGCCATAAAGACCATTTACATTTTTTTCGTGACCATTTAATTTTTTTAACTTGTTTGTAGCGAAAAGAATTTTATAAAAACATTGAGCAGGTACACACGATTTTCATTTTGCGCGTCAGTCGTGTGTTGATTGTTTCTTGGAATGGACGGAGAATACGGATTTACTGTGTTTTGTTTTAACTTATTTATTCAGAAGTGGCACGTGGTTTTATGTGAACACAAAAAAGGAAAGTGTAATTGAAAAAATGTACCTGTTTTTTGTTCTGCATTTTGCTATATGGTATCATTTATTTTTATTTGCAGTTACATGATGTCTGCGTTTGTACATTTGATGCGCACGATGTAAATATGGAATAATTACTTATTGTTGAAATTGAAATAAAATAGAGTGTGTAAAAATATATGATGTTTGCTTGAACGGCATTATAAATACAAATAAACAATGAATTAGTTTATAAATAAATAAAAACAAATAAATAAAGTTAATTTTGTGTTTTCTTATCTCAAGTGGCGTCCTTTTTTCGACGATGAAAAAAGTTTTTTCATAAAGATCAAAACATTTTAGGTTGTAACCATGTTCTTTTAACTAGGAGAAAAACATTTTTAATGAATACCATAACATTTTAAATCGTGACCATTGTCTTTTCATTCAAACAAAATTCTTTTTATCAATATAATAACATTTTAGATGAGGACAATTACATTTTTCTTAGAACCATGTTCACTGAGCCAACATGGTTGCAGGTTAAAATGTTACATGGTCGCCGCAAAAATAGCTCCTATCATATTATTTTGCTCTTCGAATATGATTGTGACAATCATGTTTCTTCTCTGCGTGCAGAGCTCTAGGATTTTATTGCAGGTTGCCAATGTGCCACCTCTTTTATTGCTACTATTTCAACCTGAAAAATACTACATTGAAAAAAACAATGAACCCATCAGGAAGAAACATTTTGGTTAATTTTACAAAATTTTAACGAGTATTACAAATTTATTAGACATAAATAATTTTCTTTCGCTTGTTAAAGAACATGTTAAAGAAAATATAATGAAAAAACTAACACTAGTATCGTGAATTTTAACAGATTTTAATTATTTTCAGACAAACAATCATAATTGCTTAAAATATTCTAAGTTTGTCCTTAAAATTCAACGCGTTACTGATGGTTTGCAGTTCATGTGGAGAGTTCCAGAGACGCACGACAAATATTAAAAATTTCCATTCAAGGTATTAATTTCTTTCCCCTGTTAGATCTTGCAAACTGGAATTTCTGGAATAAGTATTGTGGTGTTCGTTTGTATATTATCTTGTGCAAAAAAGTTAGAGGTTTCAGGACCATTAAATCCTGGAGTGAAACACCATATAAGGATTTCGAATACTGAGATGTTGATACAAGACGTTTCAATCCATAAACATAACGGGTAATTGTTGGAAAACGAGTGTAATTTACGTTACGGCACGCAAAGAGCTCGGAACCATAAAGTACTCCGGGAATTATGTGTGTCTTCGCCAAGAGTAATCTAATCCGCTGAGGAGTAAATGATTGAGTAGCCCACAAAGAGCGTAACTTCGAGTAACCCTGGCCAACAGCTACGTTTATATGGTTCGTCCAAGTCAAATTGATGTTACAAATTAAACCAATGTTTTTAGCATGAGGTACAATAACTATTTTTTCGTCATTTATTGCAATATCCACATCACAAGAGAAACGAGACATCATTTTCGTAATAATTAAACATTTTGATTTAAAGGGATTTAGGCATAACCCATTTGCATCCGCCCATCTAAATATACTCGAAAGATCCTTATTCACTAATCTAATACTATCTTCAATTTTATTCCTTGGGCAACTAATGTACACTTGTACATATACATATGGATCTTACAGGTCGATAAATACAGAGGTAGATCATTACTGTATAGAGAAAAAAGCAGAGGTCCCAGAATGGATCCCTCTTTCCACAGGTAGTGGACTAGATACAGAAAAATTTGAACACATTTTACACGATTTGAGAGGTATGATAGAATTAGACGGACGGCCGAGGAAGAAAATAAAAAAAAAAACTCCGCAGCTTTGCTCCTAACATATTATGCCCTACAGTGTCAAAAGCTTTGGAATGGTCAAGAAGAACCAGAAAGCTAACTTCGTCATTCTCTAGGCTACATCGAATATTTTTGTGACTTCCACCAAAGCACTGATACAAGACCGCCAAATTAGCTAGCAATTCACCCACAATAATGATTAACAACTACACAAAGAGCCACCGTGGTGCAATGGTTAGCATGCCCGCCTTGCATACACAAGGTCGTGGGTTCGATTCCAGCTACGACCGAACACCAAAAAGTTTTTCAGCGGTGGATTATCCCACCTCAGTAATGCTGGTGACATTTCTGAGTGTTTCAAAGCTTCTCTAAGTGGTTTCACTGGAATGTGGAACGCCGTTCGGACTCGGCTATAAAATGGAGGTCCCTTGTCATTGAGCTTAACATGGAATCGGGTAGCACTCAGTGACAAGAGAGAAGTTCACCACTGTGGTATCACAATGGACGGAATAGTCTAAGTGAGCCTGATACATCGGGCTGCCACAAAACCTAACCTAACCTAACTACACAAAGAAAGATCTGAAGAACCTAATACATCCACAACTAAAGTAAGAAACCCAAATTGGTGCAAATTCGTATTATAAGTCAATCAATCCCAATTTTTCTAGACAACAACAAAAAATCCTCACCAGATTACGATTGGGTCATTCCAAGCTAACTCGCGAACACATCATAAAAAATCAGCAGCCCCCGCTTGCCAAAACTGTAATAACCCACTAAACATGAACCATCTACTATCCTGCTTCAACAACCATAACAACTCAAAATCGCTTACAGCGTCCATTCTGGAAATTGACTACTTCCAACTGAAATCACAACTACCAGCTAAATATATAACGATTTAAAATTTTTCTTGTAAACATTAAACAATTATTAGATATTATAGGTGAAGGTCCTGGCAACCAGTCCTAATGTTATTTTTTATATTTTTTTTTTTGAATTAATTTACACTAAATAAATAAATAAGTAAATAAATAAACTGATACAACTATAGTCCGACCGGAAACCTGATTGCTTCTCAAACAATAAATTATTCTATATTAAGAAGTTTCCGAACTGCTCTCGTAAAATCTCATTGGCGAGAAAAGAATGTAATTTTTTTGATTGTCTACATTAATTTCCAAAAGAAATTTAAGAATGTTTTTCAATAACAATTAGTTCATGTTTCAGTATTTTTTCTTTCTAGTTTGATTATGTAATGCAAATCCCATTTTCTTATTTTATTTCATTGAAAATAAAAACCCTTAGATAGTTTAGTTTGGCGAGGTAGATTTAATTTTGCAAAAATAATGTTCGATAATGTCGAATTTGTCCGATTTCGGATTTTTCTTATCTGTTCTTTCTTTCTTTTTACAATGTCACATAAAAGAAGAGAATGAAATCACTGCGGTCGCCTAGGGGAAATTAACTAGGATCAATACAAATGATGTCATTGATGGTTAAGAGAAATTACCAATTACAATCGAAAGTATTGTTGATAGAAAAATAATTGGAGAACGGAGTATAGGGAGGGTTTTTTAACATCAACATTTATGCATGAAATATAATTTTTTTTATTTTGTTACTACGTACTTGGCTTTAAACACCCAAAGAACATAAAGTGCATTCTGATGTATCCAAATATTTACAGCATATACGCTGCCTGAGCCAATTGTTGAATATTTGTCAACTTGGACGGGGCAGATCAATTTAGCCGACGTTAGGAGCCGTTGAATTTCAAGTCTATGCTGAAGTTCCACAAATTTACAAAATAGCTGATTATATGCACGTCGAACACCATTTAAAATCACTTAAAAGTGACGATATCAAAATTTTGTTAAAGACAAAATTTCAAATATCTACAGAGCGGTTCACGAATTTTCAGCGATAACGACAGTAACTGGAAATGAACTAAAGTCGTTGGTTCCACGGGATTTAAATATATAAAAGTCAAACAAAAAACTACAAAGTGATTTCGCGAAATATCGCTACATGACGCACAAACGTTTAAAATAATAACCACCAACGCAGAGCATACGACTGGGAAGAATGGCAATAATAACAAAAAGTGTTAATTTTGGGATGAAGCGTTCGCTTGTCCGGTAAGAAATATTTTATATTTTCAATTCACCTCTATTCATTAGTTGGGTTCAGTTCAGTTCAATTTCATTCATTCATTTATATCTCAGTATCGTTTAAACAGCGAGTATGTGTACTATATATTTGCTAATTTATTACACGTTAACAGAGAAGCTTCTCATTTGTCGCAAAGTAGATCATTTCATTCTAAGTTTCACATTCTGTCCCATCGTCGCACGATGGGTTGATGTTGAATAATTAAAATTAACAATTTTATATTAAAAACTATCATCAATCTCAAACAATCATAGAAAAAAAAAAACTCTACTAATAATTTTGATTCAGGCTTTATAAAATGCGGAGTTTTTATCGTTTGACGAGTGTAAGCAAAAATAAAATATTTCCATTCATTTGGTAGGGCCGAATCTTATGTACCCACCACTATGATATGTATACAATATTATGTGGCTGTAAGAGTGTGGATAAAAGCGTCACGTGCCGAAAGGATCCAATAAAAATGAATTTATTGCAGTGGGTATATCTAATACACACCGATATAGATCAGCCTTTGGTGAAAGCTATGAGAATTGCATGATATGGACCAAAAATGCTATGGGTGCCATTAGCGTTTCTAGAAATTTTAGCTGGGGGGCTTTAGCCCCCCCCCCCTATCTATGATAAAGTAATGTAATACAATGGAAAATTGTAAATAGGTTTTCAAATCTTGGGGGGGGGGGGGGGGGGGGGGGTGTAAACATTTTCTGGAGGGGTCTAAGCCCTCCCCCAGAGGCCTTTCTACGCTTATGAAACATACAGAAGTAAAATTAAGGAATCGATCTACACCCTACGGGACATTGCACTCAAAAAACAGTGACTCCACCAGGAAGGAAATTTTTGGTTAATTTTAGAAAAATTAGTTTAATTTTAGAAAATTTTAACTAAAATGTATTACAAACGCAGCTGTCATGCCGATATCACAAAAATAAGTAAAAATTTTTCGTCCAATTTAAGAAAATTTATTAGACAAAAATATTTTTTTTTCACTTGGAAAAGAAAATTTCTTAGTGTGAATGAAAAAATTGGAGTTAAAAATTGCAAAAACGTCTTTAGTGCCATACGAAGTTCAAGATGGGTGCATTATTGGTAAAATTTACAAATTTTAAGAAATTCTGAACTATTTTGTGGGAGACACGAATTTAGGAAGTCCTTGTGCTTCATTTGGGTGTAATTTTTTTTTTTTTAATTAATTTAACTAACGTATGCGAAAAAATTACTAAAGGTAAGAAAACTTTCTCAAAACATGATGATTCCATGAACTAAAATAGAGTTAAATTGGCTTTAGTGAAATATAGGGTTCACTTTTTTTTGAGTGTGAGGAACTGGTATTATTAAGTTATTGAAAAGCCAGCTATACATATTTCATCGCAGGCTAAAGCGAATTTCCATAGTTGTAAGTAACATTAAAAATGGAAAAAAGAAAAATTCGCATTTGTATTTTAAGGACATGAAATCTTTGGCCTCACGACAATATCACTAGTTTACAAAAAAAAATCATGTACACTTGATGAAAATCAACTTTTCTTATGTATTTTGAGCTGCTGATTTCGAAAAAAATTAAAAAAAAAATTATGGAACAGTTTTTGAGACATCCCGTTATTTTTAAATGTTCGCTCTTTTTTCACTAAACACAATATATCTCGAGTTAGAAATGTCCGACTATAACGTTGTTGGTACTTAAATGAAAGGTAATAAGTTGGATCTGTGATAAGTTAAGTGATTCAAAAAATATCAATGCGAAAAGTTAAAATTTTCAAAAAAATCGTATTTTACAATGGACCTTTTCCGCCAGAAAAGTATAAACCATTATAATTTTTTTTCTCTTCATGGTCGTATAGACCATACTCTAACGTAAGTAATAAGACCAAGTAGAAGAAACACGACCGAAAAATGACAATGTTATAAGCATCTTATTACCCTTCATTTAAGTGCCGCAGCAGCTCAAATACATAAGAAAAGTTGATTTTCATCAAGTGTACATTTTGAGTGTAAACTAGTGTATTTTGTTCGGTGTGAAATGTATGAATTAATCATAGAACAGGAGTCGTTCTATGATGAATTCAAACGTTCTTCCTATTCTTTTTGTATTTTGAATATCTTTTCGAAGTGTTGCGAACAAAGTGTCCAACAAACTAGAATGTTTAATTTAAATAAAGTTTCTTTACATCGGTTTCTTGGCGCCCAAAACTATGCTCTACAAATATAACTGTTTGACTGTATGATGATGGCTACACCCTCAAAAAAAATCGCTTGTGTAACATATACCCCAAACACATTTTGCTTCAAGCATATATATTTTCAGAATTGGCCCAAACAAAATATTGTTTATATTGTTCAAACATATTGTGTTTCACCCTAGGGCATACACTGGTAGAAAAAAATTTAACGAAATTTTCTTTGTTTGGATATATTTATACCCTGCGCCACACTGTGGAACAGAGTATTATAAGTTAGTGCATATGTTTGCAACATCCAGAAGAAGACGAGATAGACATATGGTGTCTTTAACAATATTGTTCAGGGTCGGGCCGATCTAGCCATGTCCGTCTGTCTGTTAAATGCCCGAGTAAAAATTGAGAGATCTAATTTGATATGATTAGATATGAGTAGATCCGAAAAATGGTAAGATCTAATCATATCTAATTACTATGGAAATAGATCTGATCAGATCTCAAAATTGGCCCAGATCTAATGTCTTAGATATTATTATATCTATCCCTATATGTAAGTAGATCTGGTGTCAGATCTCCCTATATACGGAATTACATATAATTATATCTAATTCTATATCATCATATCTGGGTGTATCTGCCTAGATCTGAAGCGGCCAATTTTGAGATATGATTATATCTATTTAGATCCACCAATTTTTACACGGGTGGTCACTAAATGGTCACGAAAAAAATGTAAATGGTCTTTATCGCCATGTAATGGTTTTAAACATGTCTATACTTAACCTATAAAAATACTTTTTTCCCTGTAAAAAGTAAAAAAATTGAATGGTAATGATTTTCCCGACCATTTAATGGACTCTAATTCTATCATTTAAATGACAGAACATGTTTGCGGTATTTGAGAACCATTCAAATGCTTATTGCCACCATACATTTTTCTCCGCTAGAAAACTATTTTTACAAAGACAAAATACATGGCTTTCGCGGCAATTACATGCTCTAGATAAGCATTAAATGGATGCTGCAACGATGTCCAAACATGTTTTTTCTGTGCGTGTGGGTGAGTGTCCTGCATTTTGTGTAAGGCGTAAGCAAATTTAAGGGGAATATAGCTTCAGATTACTGGCGGACCTGGAAAACGTTAGCTTAAGCAGTCTGCTAATGTTTTTGGAACAATCTGGTTGGTTCAACAGAAGAAAATAATCGAGAAGGCTCAGCGGTTAAAACTAGAAGTGCCCATATGTAATAGGTACTTTTAGTTAATGTGGTATCACAACGGACTGAATACTCTAAGTGAGCCTAATCTTAATCGGGCTACCACTTTAACCTAACCTGTGTTAAACATATATAAATTTAAAAATTTAGAGTAAACATATATATGTTGTTATATTTTATTGAGAGAGAGATGGAAACCGAGAGGGTTGACGAAAGATATCAACATAACACAGCGAGAGAATCAAAAGAGAGCAATTTCTGTGAAACTGCTTGTATATTGTTTCGGAAAACTGTTTTAAGTGTTCATTTGTTTTGGCTATGCGCTTGGCATGATAACAAGGCTTCGCCAAAAATTTGATATGCTTAAGTCTAAATATTTTTTAATTTGAATATTAAATTGCGTATTCGGAGTAAAGAGGATAGACATTTAAAACAAACAGCCTGTGTTTTTGCCTTGAGAGCAGCAATTTAAGTATGTGTGGACATGTGTTTTGGTTATAATTTTGGCATTTTGTTTTTTGGTTCGTAAAAAGGAAACGGAGCGTACGACGAGTAAGACAAAATATTAAGAAAGAAAGGAAATTAAAAAAATATTTTGCAGTTTAGCGGCAAAACATAACTTTTTGGCAAATGGTATTATAACTTGTATTATTATAACTGAATACCGGCCTTAAAGGTAAAAATGAAATTAAGTACAAAATTATTCGTTATAAATATTCATAAATTTTAAATGCATTTAAAATGGTGTTAAATACTAGTAAAATATAGTTCACGCCTAAATAAATTTATGTTTATATTGTAAAATTATTTATGTTTATACTCGACTTTCTTCTTTTGTTAGAGGTTTTGGATTTCTTCGAAAATTTCAAACTTTTATACCAAAAACATTTTTTTTTTGTTACAAAATTGTTATTTTTGCAATAAAAAATAATATTTTATCCAAAAGCTGAGTCCATTTCGTTTATATCACGCACTGTTCTTTTCTGACTATAAATCTTTAATAACACACATTTCGAAGTTTCATTGTAAACATTTAATATAGTAATATATAAATATAAATATATAAGTTAAACAAAAATTTGGTGTTCGGTCGGAGCAGGGATTGAACCCAGGACCCTTTGCATGCAAGACGGACATGCTAACCACTGCTCCACGTGGTTAACAAATGTATCTTTCTTTTGAATAATGTTTTTTCGTCGGCTCGCTGCAAACTATGCTATATAAATGTAACTTATAACGATAATTGTCTATTGGTGACTATAACAGCTACGTAGCCCAGTGGATAGTGTGTTGGCTTACACTATAAGGTTCGATTATCCGTCCAGGCGAAAGGTAAAATTTATCACATAAATAAATAAAATTGAATAATTTCTTCAGCATTGTTTGTACGAGGGTGGTTCGGAAACTTCATTGGTAGGCTACAATGAAAGAGAATGGTTAGTTTTTCAAAAATATTTTTATTTTTCAATATAATCTCCTGAAACTTCAATACACTTAGTCCAACGCTTTTTTAGCAATTCTATCCCTTGATTAAAATAGTTTTCCTCAAGGTCTTCAAAATAGTGGTTTACTATTTTACTATTTGAGGTAAAACGCTTGCCAGCAAGGATTTTTTTCAGATTTGGGATCAAGTAAAAGTCACTGGGAGCTAAATCAGGAGAATAAGGTGGGTGGTCAAGCAACTCGTACTTTAATTCGTTGATTTTAGCCATTGTTAAAACACTCTTGTGCGCTGGTGCGTTGTCTGGATGAAAAATTATTTTTTTGTGTTGTGAACCAGGACGTTTTTCTCGAATTTGTACATTTAATTGATCCAAAAGATTGCAATAGTACTCTGAATTTATTGTTTTACCCTTTTGCAGATAGTCAATCAATAAAATACTTTTGAAGTTCCAAAAAACCGTTGCCATAACCTTACCAGCCGATTGAATTGTTTTTGCCTTCTTTTGGCACTTCCTCCAGCTTCAGTCCATTGTTTGGATTGTTCTTTTGTCTCTGAAGTATAGTGGTGGATGCATGTCTCATCAACAGTTATGAAACGACGCTTAAAATCCATTTTATTTCGCTTAAAACAATCCAAACAAGCTTGAGAAATGTTCATTCTTATGCGTTTTTGATCGACTGTTAACAAATACGGCACACATCTTGCAGAAAGCTTTTTCATCTGTAGTTCTTCATGCAAAATTAAATGGACTCGATCATTTGAGTTGCCCATGATATTAGCAATTTCACGCACAATTTCTATTCTTGTTGTTTTTGGACGTCCACTACGTGGTTCATCTTCAATGCTTGTGCGACCACGTTTAAATTCAGCAACCCAATTTTTTACTGTTGCATATGAAAGAGCACTTTCACCTAACACATTCACCATGTCATTATGAATTTCTTGCCCCGATGAACCTTTTTTATGTAAATATTTATGACAGCACGCATTTCTAATTTTTCCATTGTAAAAAAATTGCGGATGCGTCTTTTTTGAACACCTGTTCCTATGTGAAGGAGTTGCCAGATCGAAACAAAATTTAACATGTGTTCATAACAGAGATGGAAGTTTCCAAAACACTTAACTTTTTTCTGTTGGTTAGGCTAAGAAGTTTCCGAACTGCCCTCGTTTTACAGAAAAAGATCCTAAGAAATAAAAAATTTCGTGGAAGTGAGAAAGATGTGAGGGAAATTGCTATTTGGCAGAAATATTTTATTTTGAGCACAATCTTCTTTGGGAGAAAATTATTCCAAGCATATAATATATTTGGGCTCAAAATGCTTCCAAACATATAATATATTCACATAAAACAAACATAATAATGTTTCGGCAATATCCTATAATATATGTGCTTCCTGCAAAATATGATTGGAACATTTGTTAGAGAAGCATTTTTTTTGAGGGTGTAGCCACGCATCTATGGACGAAAAATAGGAAACCCATAATTTCAGATATATTTGCGAATTTATTATTAAGCACGAATTCATAAAATGTGCAGATAATGTGGTACACCTTAATGTCGATTCAGATATATTTGCGAATTTATTATTAAGCACGAATTCATAAAATGTGCAGGTAATGTGGTACACCTTAATGTCGATTTAAAAAAAATGCAACATATATATCGCAATTGTATATAAAGGGTGATTTGTTAAGAGCTTGATAACTTTTTAAAAAAAAAAAAACGCATAAAATTTGCAAAATCTCATCGGTTCTTTATTTGAAACGTTAGATTGGTCCATGACATTTACTTTTTGAAGATAATTTCATTTAAATGTTGACCGCGGCTGCGTCTTAGGTGGTCCATTCGGAAAGTCCAATTTTGGGCAACTTTTCGAGCATTTCGGCCGGAATAGCCCGAATTTCTTCGGAAATGTTGTCTTCCAAAGCTGGAATAGTTGCTGGCTTATTTCTGTAGACTTTAGACTTGACGTAGCCCCACAAAAAATAGTCTAAAGGCGTCAAATCGCATGATCTTGGTGGCCAACTTACCGGTCCATTTCTTGAGATGAATTGTTCTCCGAAGTTTTCCCTCAAAATGGCCATAGAATCGCGAGCTGTGTGGCATGTAGCGCCATCTTGTTGAAACCACATGTCAACCAAGTTCAGTTCTTCCATTTTTGGCAACAAAAAGTTTGTTAGCATCGAACGATAGCGATCGCCATTCACCGTAACGTTGCGTCCAACAGCATCTTTGAAAAAATACGGTCCAATGATTCCACCAGCGTACAAACCACACCAAACAGTGCATTTTTCGGGATGCATGGGCAGTTCTTGAACGGCTTCTGGTTGCTCTTCACTCCAAATGCGGCAATTTTGCTTATTTACGTAGCCATTCAACCAGAAATGAGCCTCATCGCTGAACAAAATTTGTCGATAAACACATTTCGAACCGAACACTGATTTTGGTAATAAAATTCAATGATTTGCAAGCGTTGCTCGTTAGTAAGTCTATTCATGATGAAATGTCAAAGCATACTGAGCATCTTTCTCTTTGACACCATGTCTGAAATCCCACGTGATCTGTCAAATACTAATGCATGAAAATCCTAACCTCAAAAGAATCACCCTTTATTTTATAATTGTCAGTTATTTACATCCGAAAATCAATAAATTGAAAATATACCTTCAAACAAAACGAAATGATTAGGAACCACAAAAAATATTCGAGCACAGGTAAATGTGATTTTTTTTTCAACTAGTACGAAGAAACAATTGCAAAAATCAAACTGATCTTTGATTGCTTCATTTTCAGACAGCCACCATATACTCAGCTTGATTTAGTTATTCGTATGTTGTTAGATAGAGAAAAAAGCTACCGTACCACATTTGCTGCACTTACTCTACTGTTCTTCCAAACAAATTTCCTTACAGCGAAAAGCAAATGGTAAACGATGGTTTTAAGTTTAAAATTTCGTTTGGGAGGAACGAATTATTTTGTTTTTTGCGTACGCAAAATACTAATATAGCTGATGTTATGTAACCATCATCATTTCTTCCCAATGTGCTTACCGGAGCACAATGACTTCGTTCGACCATTACTAAGTTTGTACGCGAGCAATTTGGGGAATGTGACTTAGATTCGTGATCAGATTGCAAACCGTACTAAAGCTGATTGGATTCGCTACTTCGATGTTATTGTTTTTGTTTTAATGAGAAGTGTCATCATCGAGACGCTCTGGCGCCTTTGAAAATACCCATGCACTCATTTTTCGTATAATCATAATTATTCCTATTGCTTGAATGGCAAACATGTGATCTTATTATTAGCACGATTGGTGCCAGGAGGGCAACCCTAGTTACTAAGGTTTGAACATTTTAAAGTGATATTGTGGCAACGCTGAACACGGTATCATCCTGGGCATCTCATGAAAGTTTCACAGCCCTAAAAATGAAATATTTGGATGACAGTGTAAAAATAGGATTTTTTTATATCCACAATGTCCACATATTAAAACACTTTGCAATCAACATATACCCAACAAAAACTTATTGGATATTTTGAATAATTTGTACTTAGGTTGTAATAAGACGGAAATCGTAAACTTCATTAAAAAAAAAAACAGCCTTTACACTTCAATATAACTTTAAAAACACAGTACTTATCTAATTCACATTTCTTTTTTAATTCCTAACAAGCTTAAGACCATAACAGGTTGGCTGATAAGTCCCCGGTCTAACAAAGAAAAACACATTTTTTTTGTCAAAAATCGTTTTTATTATTCAACATAGTTCCCTTCAAGAGCGATACAACGATTATAACGACCTTCCAATTTTTTGATACCATTTTGGTAGTACTCCTTCGGTTTTGCCTCAAACTAGGCCTCAGTTTCGGCGATCACCTCTTCATTGCAGCCACATTTTTTCCCTGCGAGCATCCTTTTGAGGTCTGAGAACAAGAAAAAGTCGCTGGAGGCCAGATCTGGAGAATACGGTGGGTGGGGAAGCAATTCGAAGCCCAACCCATGAATTTTTGCCATAGTTCTCACTGACTTGCGTTGTCTTGGTGGAACAACACTTTTTTCTTCTTCATATGGGGCCGTTTTGCCGCGATTTCGACCTTCAAACGCTCCAATAACGCCATATATAGTCACTGTTGATGGTTTTTCCCTTCTCAAGATAATCGATAATAATTATTCCATGCGCATCCCAAAAAACAGAGGCCATTACTTTACCAGCGGACTTTTGAGTCTTTCCACGCTTCGGAGACGGTTCACCGGTCGCTGTCCACTCAGCCGTCTGCCGATTGGACTCAGGAGTGTAGTGATGCAGCCATGTTTCATACATTGTCACATATCGACGGAAAAACTCGGGTGTATTACGAAAAGTTGCAAACACCGCTCAGAATCATCAACACGTTGTTGTTTTTGGTCAAATGTGAGCTCGCGCGGCACCCATTTTGCACAGAGCTTCCACATATCCAAATATTGATGAACGATATGACCAACACGTTCCTTTGATATCTTTAAGGCCTCTGCTATCTCGATCAACTTCATTTTACGGTCATTCAAAATCATTTTGTGGATTTTTTTGATGTTTTCGTCGGTAACCACCTCTTTCGGGCGTCCACTGCGTTCACCGTGTTCATTTCACCACGCTTGAATTTTGCATACCAATCAATTATTGTTGATTTCCCTGGGGAAGAGAGCGGAAACTCATTATCAAGCCAAGTTTTTGCTTCCACCGTATTTTTTCCCTTCAGAAAACAGTATTTTATCAAAACACGAAATTCTTTTTTTCCATTTTTTTCACAATAACAAAAGTTGCTTCACAAAAGACGCTCTATCTCACAAACTAATTGACTTACAGACGTCAAATTTTGACACGAATCATTTGAAGGTTGGTACTATATAAAAGTAATATGCATTTAATACTAGCACCGCCATCTATGTGTCAGACCGGGGACTTATAAGCCAACCTGTTAGCAGTCAAAGCTTACAATTATATTTATATTTTATTGAAAATAACTAATCTAAATTTTTTAAAATTAACCAAAATCTTTCTTCCTGGTGTGCAATGCCGAATAGCCTTTTGAAACATTGTGAAAATATTGGAATACACCTAGTCCTCGCTTTGCGTTGTTTCGAAGATGCGTCGCTGCTGAATTAGTACTTGTTTTCACTTTGCGTCGTTAGATTTTCAAAGTTGCGTTGTTTGGTTTTTTATACATATTTTTCGCAAAAGTGGCAATCCTTTTGTTTTCATCTGCGTCATGCTATCAAACTCGGGATTTCCCCTTCTTTTTAAAAAACGACTCATTTTTAATACATACACACTTTGTTTTGCTTATTTTAGTTCATTTCATTTTTTTTACTCTCAATGAAAGTGTTATTTTAGCGTTTCAATAATACATTTTTATAAAGTTTTCGGGTTGATAGAAAAAGGTAAATAATTTTTAAATTAAATCATTGAGAGAGCTATATTTTTGTTTTTTTTTTTTTATTCTATATCCAAGTGTAAATTTAGCTAAATGGGTGGAAAGGGCGCTGCTGGTAAAATTAATAAAAATAAAAAAAATCTATCAGCTTGGAGACAAAACTAGATATTTTGCGTCGATTTGATAAAGGATAGAAGGCTGTAGATATAGCAAATGCTGTTGGTATAGCTGCAACAACTGTCAGAATCATTAGAGATCGCGATGGAGATAAAATAAGAGATGCTGCAAAATCTGCGACGCCATTAGATGCCAAAACGATGTCCCGATCAAGGAGTGCTTTGATTAATGGTGTCTTGCATGAATGGTGTTTGGCGCAAAAGGAGGAGAGTGATATAAATGAACTGCTATTCTCGCACAACCAAGAATTGTCTAAAGAAGAACTGTTGCAACTGGAACTTCAATTTGCTAATGACGAAGATGGCAGTGATTGTTCAACAAACATCTGCAAAGAACAAAATTTGACATGCAAACAAATTTCCAAAGCGATGTGCTTGATTGATGAAGCTATGGAAATTTTTATAAAAAACGATCCTGACAGCGGAAGGAGTCTTAAAGTGCCCCAGGCGGTAGCCTCTGATATCAATTGCTACAATGAAATGTATTTTACATTGAAAAAGAAAGCAGTTCAGAAAACATTGGACAAATTTTTTTGTGAAAGAGAACCGATGTACAGCCACTATCACCTCATCAGACAGCGTTTAATTTTTATTTTGTTTTTGGTTATTAATTGAATTTTTTATTTTGTTTTAATTGAACTTATATTATTTTTGTTTTTCTAATGAATTAAATAAAAGTTTACATTTTGTTTTGTTTCTTAATTACTTTGTTCAATTTTTTTTTTTTTGAAAGAGTAGTACTTTCGTAATCCTGGAACCTATCTCCAATCTTTGCATGGTTTACCATAGAAACTCATAATTCACTTTGCGTCGTGTTTTTTTTTTTTTTTTGGAACGTATCTGCGACGTAAAGCGAGGTCTAGGTGTATATGAAAAATTACATTATTTATGTTTATTTTCTAACCAAAAGTTGTATGTGGCACATCGTTTGTAAGAAATGGAGCAACAGGCATTTGCAACTAAAGTTTTTTATTTTCTTTAACCCTTAAATGCACAATGTATCTTTTAAGATACAACCAGAAAAAATTCTTACGTCTCAAAATTTTGACCTAATTCTATTGATTTCAATCAAGCTTGTTTGAAATTTGTACTTCTGAGTAATCGGCAATCAAATTAAAAATCAAGTTTTGACCAAAAAAGTAAAAAAAACTACAAATTGGAAGTTAAATTATATTTAACAGAGATGAAAGTACACTGACAAAACAGTGAACCCACCAGGAAGAAACATTTTGGTTAATTTTAGAAAATTTATATTTTTTTTAGAAAATTTTAACTAATCAATATTACAAACGTATATGTCATAAAAATTTCACAAAAATAAGTAAATATTTTTTGACAATTAAAGCAAATTTATTAGACATAATTAATTTTTTCCCTTTTTGAAGAAAATTTTGTAGTTTGAAGGAAAATATTGGAGTGGAAAATTGCAAGAATATCTTTAGTGTCATACGAAGTTCCAGATGGGTGAATTTGCAGAAAAATTTACAAATTTAAAGAAATAATCAACTATTTTGTGAGAAGTACGAATTTAGTAAATCTTTATGCTTCATTTTTGTATAATTTTTTCCGTTTTTTAGTTCATTTAACTAAAGTAAGCAAAAAATTATTAAAGGAAACTTTCCCCAAACCTAATAATTCCATATAAAGTTAACTTGGCTTTAGTGAAATAGAGGGTTCACTTTTTTTTTAAGTGTAATGTTGGTTAAAAAGCTGTGTTGTGTAAACATATCTCTTTTCTCAATTCTCTACTAAAATCAAATTGTTTATTTGTAAATAAAACTCAGTTTAATTCGCACCGTATTTTTTAAGATACACGGACGAAAAAGACTGTTTTTCATATGTTAGGGTGTAGGTTAGGTTAGGTTAGGTGGCAGCACGATGTATCAGGCTCACTTAGACTATTCAGTCCATTGTGATACCACATTGGTGAAATTAGGGTGTTAGGGTGTAAAAATTATATGTTTGGAGCTCAAATTTTTTAACACAATATTTTTAAATGCAAGCTTATAATGTTCATAAACTAGCATAATATGTTTGGGACATATATGTTAATATGTTAGAACATATTATGTTTGGGACATAAAATGTTTGTAAATATAATATGCTTAGATACAAACATATATTAATTTAGAAATAGTCTATAAACAAGCATATAATGTTCATAAACTAGCATAATAAGTTTGGGACATATATGTTAATATGTTAGAACATATAATGTTTGGGATATAAAATGTTTTGTAAATATAATATGCTTAGATACAAACATATATTAATTTAGAAATAGTCTATAAACATATATGTGTTTAGAAAGATAGACCTAGAGTATGCTGCAAGTTAAATAATGGAAGTAACCAATTGGCGCCTTAAAAATATATCCACACAAAGAAAATTTCATTAATTTTTTTTCTACCAGTGTATACTCTAAGGTGCTTCAATCAAAATGTGTTTGGGGTATATGTTACAGAAGCGATTTGTTTTGAGGGTGTGCAATCACTATTTATACACTGTTAGAAAAATATGTTTTTCATATGTTCCGATATAAACAAAATGTGTTTCGGGCACAATTTTAAAACACAATATATTTAAGTGCAAACATGTAATGTTCCTAAAGTAACACTAAATGTTTGGGACATCTATATTAATATGTTAGAATATATTATGTTTGGGGCATGAATGTTTCATAAAAATCATATGTGTGAATGCAAACATATATACATTTACAAATTTCAACTAAACATACATATGTTGTGATATTTTATTCAAAGCGACAGAGAGAGTATAGAGAAAGAAATAGAGATGGAAACCGGAAGAGTTGACAAAAGATAACATAACACAGCGAAAGAATCAAAAGAGAACAATTTCTGTGAAACCGCTTGTATGTTGTTGCGGAAAACTGTTTTATGATAAGGCCAAAAATTTGATATGCTTAAGTCTAAATATTATTTAATTTGAATAAAGAGAATAGACATTCGGAACCAGGAGAATAGACATTTGAAAAACAAACAGCATATGTTTTCGCCTTGAGAGTAAAATTTAAAAAAATTATAAAAGTGAATAATTTCTTCAACATTATTTGTATTACAGAAAAAGGTGCCAAGAACTAAAATATTTCGTGAAAGTGAAAATTACGAGTATGTTAGGCAATGAGCACAATCGTCTTTGGGAAAAATTCTTCCAAGCATATGATATTTTTGGGCTCAAAATGCTTCCAAACATATAATATGTTCACATAAAACAAACATATTAATGTTTCGGCAGTATCCAATAATATATGTGCTTCCTGCAAAATATGTTTGGAACATATGTTAAAGAAGCGATTTTTTTTGAGGGTGTACCCTAAACCACATAGTGGTCAGGGTATAATAAGTTTGATCGGCCAAAAAATGTGCCTACCAGAAATATTGATTTTAGACCCCATAAAATATATACCGATCGACTCAGAATCACCTCCTGAGTCGATCTAGCGCTTGGTGTCCGTCCGTCTGTCCATGTATTTGTTGCTCACAGGATTCCGGTCGCAATTATTAACCGATTTTGATGAAATTTGGTACAGAGAGTTTTTTGGGCACAAGGACGAACGCTATTGAATTTGGAAGAAATCGGATCAAATTTAGATATAGCTCCCATATATATGTATCGCCCGATTTCGACAAATGGGGTAACGTTGCGCGTTTTTTCAAACGGATCGTCACCAAATTTGGCAAAAGGTAATCTTTTCCATCGCCCTTCAAGTCTGCATAATTTCATCCAAATCGGTTCAGATTTAGATATAGCTCTCATATATATGTATCGCCCGATTTTCCCAAATTTGGACACAAAACCTTCATTTATCAACAGATCTTACTCAAAGTTGGCTAAATATAATCTTTTATAGCACTATGTGCAAAAAATCATCGAAATCGGTTCAGATTTAGCTATAGCTCCCATATATATGTACCGCACGATTTTTCTAAATTTGGCCATAAAACCCTTATTTATCAACCGATCTTACCCAAATTTGGCTAAATGTAGTCCTCTATAGCACTAACTATATGTGCAAAAAATCATCGAAATCGGTTCAGATTTAGATATAGCTCCCATATATGTATCACCCGATTTTGAAAAATTCGCCCCTAATAACCTTATGTTTGACCATACAGGCCTCATTTCTTAACTGATCTTACTCAAATCTTGCACAAGGTAACCTTTTGTGGTATTAATCAAACCCGCAAAATATTATGCAAATTGGTTCAGATTTAGATATAGCTTCCATATATATGCATCGCTCGATTTTCCCAAATTTGGCCATAGTACTCTTATTTATTAACCAATGTTACTCAAATTTCAAATTTTGATGTACTAGTCGATCGTACTTATACGTACTTGTAGCTCTTACATAAGAATATTGCTCGATTTTTACAAATTTGTATTTATTACTCACACTAATTTAACGATTTTCTCTTTTTTAATAATATTAGTGGCATACTAACTCCGTAGGCGCAATATCAACACAGCCAGTGTTGCTAGAAGTAGGGGAAATTTCATATATGTAGGGGTTTTCTAATATTTAGCGTCTTGTAGGGACGTAGGGCCACAATGTAGGACATTTTCACTCAACACAATTTGTAATAATTTTTACATTTTGGTGGCTCTAGAGGAGGAAATTAGAAGCCGGCAAGGCTTGATCTTTAACAATGTGTGGCAAACTTTATTCCTGTAGATAATTTTGTCAACATTTTATTTCTATAGAACATTTTGTCAAAATTGTATTTCTACAGAAATTTTTTTCAAAATATTATTTCTATAAAAAATTTTCTCAAAATTTTATTACTGTGGAATTTTTTCTCAAAATTTTATTTCTATAGAATTTATTGTCAACATTTTATTTCTATAGAAAAATTTCTCACAAAAATTTGTTTATAGAAACTTTTTCCAAAATTTTACTTCTATAGAGATTTAACAAAAAGATTACTAATTTGGGTAGAATTCTACCAACTGTGGCAACCGTGGTGGTAATACAAATTTATATTCTAAGTTATATACGTTGCATATTCATGTTTTAAGATAATAAAGTACTTAGAACCATTTTTGTTTTGTAAATTTTTTTAAATTTAACGAAAAAAAATATAGTAGGGAAAATTGTTTGAGAATGTATGGGAAAGTAGGGAGCTTGTTTTGTCCTTGTAGGGTAAACCGAACATTTTCCGTGGCAACATTGACTATCAGCTATAGTCAGATTGACACAAAGCACCCATAGACATGTACCCCTTAATTTTCTTAAATATGCAACTGCGGTTTATCTCCCAGACCTATATGTTACCCCACAAATGCTTATGATTACTAATTCTGTAATGGTGGTTTAGGGTATGATATAGTCGGCCCCGCCCGACTTTCTACTTTACTTACTTGTTTTTCAACTGTTTTTTTTTGGAAAATATATGGTTTGTAGATGTTCTTTATTTACCATTTTACATATTATATCCCAGCAAAAAAAAAAAAAAAACATTGGAAGTTCTCTTAAAGACACGACTTTAAAAGCACTTCCAAAAATGTCCTCCCAAAGATGTTCTTTATTAGAACAACTCAGGAAGTTCTTTTAATTAAATTTTTTATACTTCGTTTTTTCCATAATTTTAATGGGTAATATAAACTTTTCTTGTTGAAATAGGATGAAAACAGAGTAAAAATTAATAAAATGACACAAATTAATCAAATTTTGTCGAAAAAAATGCTAAATCTATATATACACGCACAGAAAAAAGATGTTTGGACATGGTTGCCGCATCCATTTAATGCTTATTTAGAGTATGTAATTGTCGCGAAAACCATGTATTTTGTCTTTGTAAAAATAATTTTCGAGCGGAGAAAAATATATGTTGGCAATAAGCATTTAAATGGTTCTCAAATGCCGCAAACATGTTCTATTATTTAAATGATAGAATTTGACACCATTATATGGTCAGGAAAATCATGTACCTGACCATTCAATTTTTTTTTTACTTTTTTGCAGAGAAAAAAGTATTTTTATAGTTTACGTATAGACATGTCTACAACCATTACATGGCCATAAAGACCATGTACATTGTTTTCGTGACCATTTATTTTTTTAATTTTTTTTTGCAGCGACAAGAATTTTATAAAAACATTGAGCAGGTACACACGATTTTCATTTTGCGCGTCAGTCGTGTGTTGATTGTTTCTTGGAATGGACGTAGAATACGGAATTATTGTGTTTTGTGTTAATTTATTTATTCAGAAATGGCACGTGGTTTTATGTGAATACAAAAAAGGGAAGTGTAATTGAAAAGAATGTACCTGGTTTTTGTTCTGCTGCATTTTGATATATAGTATAATTTATTTTTATTTGCAGTCACATGATGTCTGCGTTTGTACATTTGATGGGCACGAAGTAAATATGGAATGATTACTTATTGTTGAAATTGAACCAAACTAGAGTGTGTAAAAATATGTGATGTTTGCTTGCACGACATTATAAATACAAATAAACAATGAATTAGTTTATAAATAAATAAAAACAAATAAATAAAGTTGATTTTGTGTTTTCTTTTCTCAAATGGCGTCCTTTTTTCGACGACGAAAAAAGTTTTTCATAAAAATCAAAACATTTTAGGTTGTGACCATGTTCTTTTAACTAGAAGAAAAACATTTTTGACGAATAACATAACATTTTGGATCGTGACCATTGTCTTTTAATGGAAACAAATTTCTTTTTATCAATATAATAACATTTTAGACAAGGACAATGGTATTTTTCTTAGAACCATGTTCACTGAGCCAACATGGTTGCAGGTTAAAACGTCGCCGTAAAAATAGCTGCTATCATATTATTTTGCTCTTCGAATATGATTGTGACAATCATGTTTCTTCTCTGCGTGTATATGCCAAACGTTTTTAGGACAAGCGTTAGAATGCATTAAAAATCATAAAAATTATTTATTTGACAAAATATCACACTTTTTTTAATTCACATCCAAAACACAGAATTCGGATCACATCTTAAGAAGTGATACAAATTCAATGCAAAGGCTGGTGAAATGATGAACATCCGCCCTATGACTAGCCCATGTTAAATCGCTTCTGCGCCAAATTTGCACCACTTCCGGATCTAAATAGAACATTTTCACTACATTTTTGGCGACGCTTTTTTCTGAGATATTTTTATTTTTTATATTTATAAAAGCTGCATGGACTAGAAAGTGATTACAAAGGAGATGATCTATGGTTTTATGCCCATATGTAAAATAATTTATTGACAGTTTATCGAAGAAATTGATATGGTAAAAGTAGGCTTCAAGTTTTCTTTAACGTTTTTGCATATGGGGGTTATTCTCCATCCGAACAAAAGGTAACATTAAAAAATGTATATATAGAATCGAATATTTCCTTCTACATTGTTTGTATTACAGCAGAGAAAGTGGGAGACCTAATCAAATCATGTGTTTGAAAAAAAATGTGGTAAAATGTAATTAGCCAAAAAATTAAAAAAAAAATAATCTTGAGGGGGTACGGTGCTATGTCCAATTTTCACCAAAACTAAAAGTGCAAAATATACACGAAGACAATATTTTAAAAAATCTTTTCAGAACATGAATGAAAAAGTTCGAAGGAACTCAGGTAAAAAAGTTTGAAATATTAACGAAATTTGTCATTAAAATTGAGTCAACGAAACCGTTTCATAAATTTTTTAAATTACAATACATTTTTCAAATTACAACAGATTTTAAATATGTAACTTAAGGAAAAGAAGACTTGCAGTTCTTTTGAAAATATTAAAAAGGGTCAATAATAAAATGCATTAAACATCAATGCCAAATACATTGATTCCTTCTACAAAATAAAAATGTTGAATTATTCTATTATTCATTGTACAACATATGCGATGAATGAAAGAATGCATATGTATTTAAATGTTATTTTGTTTGAAACCTAGGTAGGGTAATAAATATAATTCATAAGGGAATAAACACTGCCTTTGCTATGGCACAACAATTGTGTGTAGGTACCAACATAAAAGTTTGCGAACAGTTAAGTGGCTGGTTTATTTTTAAATCGCTGTCGAATTGACAGAAGTACGAGTTACTAAAAATAGATTTTTTATTAATATCAATGGGAACGTGCAAATGCATAAATTACACGTACAGTATCGCACAATAACATTGAATCACTCACTCTGTATTTCGAAAATGTACAAAAAATAATTACATGAGAAAGTTTCCTTGACTTTGAGAAAGTTTCCTTGACTTTAACAATTTTTTGCGTACGTAACAAAATGAAGCATAAAGATTTTCTTAATTCGTATCTCCCGCAAAATAGTTCGAAATTTCTTAAAATTTGTAAATGCACCCTTGAAATCTGAAATTCGTATGAAGCTAAAGACATATCTGCAATTTTCAAGTACATTTATTCTTCACACTAAAATTTTTTGAATAAAAAATATCTTGATTTTGTCAATTTTTTCTCAGCGTCGCCAAAAAAGTAGTGAAAACGTACTTTTTGGATCTAGGAGTGGTGCAAAATTGGCGCAGAAGCGATGAATTTAACATGGGCTTGTCATGGATGTCCACCATTTCAACAGCTGTTGCACTGAATTTGCATCACTTTTTAAGGTGTGGTCCGACTTCAATGTTTTGGATGTGAATTATAAAATTGTGTGATATGTTGCCAAATAAATAATTTTTATAATTTTTTATGATTTTTAATGCATTCTAACGCTTGTCTAAAACGTTTGACCTAAAATATTTTAAAAAATTCGAAATTTTTTTAGAATTGATTTAGAATTTTTTTTCACCAAAATTTAAATAATTTGTACCATTTTATTAATTCTTACTCTCTTTTTAACCTATTTGAAACAAAATAATTTAAAATTTCTTATTAAAAATATGAAAAGCGAGTTTTGAAAAAATTGAATCAAAAGAACTCCGGTGTAGTTAAAATAAAGAACATCTTTGGGAGAACATTTTTAGAAGTGCTTTTAATGCTGTGCCTTTAGAAGAACTTCCATTTTTTTTTGCTGGGCGATGCTTGTACACGCAAAGAAAAACAAAAAACATTTGGAAAACGTGTACCGAAAACGTTTTTTTTTAGTTTTTTAAATTTCTTCGAAAATTTTAAACTTTTATCACAAAATTTTTATTTTTCAATAAAAAATATATTCTTAAATCAACAACACAGTCCATTTCGTTTATATGAATAAGATACATTTTCAGTTTCACAGTAAAAATTTAATCACCCTTATTCCTGAAGTCGCTCTCGCCGTCGCTTTTTGTCGTCTGTCGCTTTTAAGTCGTCTCGTCATTCATTTGGTATTCGTGCGAAGTGGCGACGGCGACGACGACGATTACTTTTTGTACCAATTACAATACTCGGTAATAAAAGGCCGATATCACTAGAAAACAATCAGCTGATGTGCAAAAAAAGAATTTTATTTTTTTTCGGTTTAAAATATTTTTATATCTGACGCAATTCTAAGTCGGAAAATTAAGAAAAAATATTTAATTTGACGCGGAAAAAATGTGGATATATATTCAAGGACAGTTAAAGCTTCCAAAACTACAAAAATGACGACGACGCTGAGATCAATGGCACAAGGATCATCGTGAAAGAAAACAATCAGCTGATGTGAAAAACTGAATTTTAATTATTTGCGTTTAAAGTGCTGTTTGTTTGTAATCCAATGTTGACTTGGAAAATCAAAATAAATTATAAATTTGACTCGGAAAATGATTTAGATATCTACATTAGGACAATAACAACATCCGGCATATACAATTGGAACGACGTTGACATTATGTGTCCAAGGATCACTCAAATTTCCACACAATTGTTACCTAAGTTTGGTGCTAAATAAAATACATTGGCCTTGAAGGGTTTCTATTAAAAATAAATGGAATTGAAAATCAACACGTTTACTTTAATTGTACAGTGTTCTTTTCTGTGATTTCAATGATGACAATAACTGCTATATATACTGATTTTTCCCATTTTTTTGTAATTGTTGAAGATTTGTCACTTTTTCCTCTTACCAATTTCCATTTTTTACATTTATTTTTCAATTGTTCTTTATTAATCGAACTCAAAGCTTCTTCAAAAATTAAACACTAAACTCGTCGCTGGTAAATTTAAAGGCGGCAAAAAGCGACGATGTTGGCGACAAAAAGCGACACCAGGAAACCCGATTTTCTTCGATAGCAGAATATATCGACGAACGGAATACCAATTAGTGCTGACTGACAAAAAGCGAAGGCGAGGGCGACTTCAGGAATAAGGGTGAATATGTAGTATTGTGTAATGTTGAACACCTTTTCGGAATCTTTCGAACATATCTGGAATATATGTTAAAATACCAGGGATCGAGCCGGCGAACCTTGGCATGCAAGGCGGACATACCAACCATTGCTCCACGGTGCCCAACTAAATGTATGTTTCTGTTACGTAAAATTTGTTTAATCGGCTCGTGTGCGCCGAAAATTATGCTATATAAATATAACAGACTGTTTGATTTGCTTGTGCGTTGGTGGCTATAGCGATAATTGTCTGCTTATGACAATGATTGCTACGTAGCCCAGTGAATAGTGTTTTGGCTTACAAATTGCATGGTCCGCGGTTCGATTCTCCGTCCAGGCGAAAGGTAAAATTTTAAAAATTTATAAAATCGAATAATTTCTTCTACATTGTTTGTATTACAGAAAAAGGTACTAAGCACTAAAAAACCTCGTGAAGTGAGGGAAAATACAATTAGCGAGAAAAGATTGTTTTTTGAGTTAGTCTTCATGAAATTGTTTTTACATCTTGGAAAATAATAAACGTTTATCACAAAAATTATATACTTTTCTTCAAAATAAACTTCCTTGCAGCGAAAAGAAAATGAGAAACGATTGTCGCTAATCTTTTTTTATTTACGGATAAAAGAAAATTTCGTTTGTCTAAAAATTTGTTTGGGAGGAAAGATTTTTTTGCGTATAATACGTTTTAATTAAAAATTTCTAAAATTAACAAAATTAGTCAAAAATTAAACAAAACATTCCTTTCTGGTGGGTTCATTTTACACTACACTGAAATAAGAGGTTTCTTTTCTCAGGAACGAAATTTTAGACAAACAAAATTTTCTTTTATCCGTAAATAAAAAAGATTAGCGACAAATGTTAAATCACTGGTCAAAAAGTCAGATAAATTTGGTTAAGAAGAAAATACATCATAAGAAAAAAAAATAAATCCATAAAAAGTGATATTAAAATTACTTAAAATATGTGTAATTGACTTTTTAATAAAAAAAAAACCCAAATTATGATATTTTTATCTACATTATCTTTTTATGTACATTGTTTATCTTTCAGACCAAACAAAGTTTGATGGGGAAAATCTGACATATGGTACACATATGGCCTCTAAATCTACAACTTTAAAGTGTGTATTAGGTTCGAGATTAGCCGCTGATTCCTTGTAAATTTAAACTTTAAACTTGAAAGGGGTTGCTCTGGCGTAAAAAGAAAACTTCTTTATGCTAACTTTAACGGAGTAAAGTTGAAGCAACTTATGTTAATTTTAACGGAGTGTCAGTAACACTTTGAACGGCAAGTGTATTATAAATTGACAGCAAGAGTATTATAAATGTAGGTCTACATAAGGATTACAAAATGTAAAAGAGATAACTTTGTTCTGTGTGGATTCCAAATCATATGGTAGATGCATTTATAATATTGTCCAATACTGTATACCCAGCACATTTACTGACGCCATTACACGATTATGTCTATTATGTTAAACAGCAACTTGTTGAGGAAAAAAATCTGAATTGTCATCAATTTATCCCACCAATTTACACCCACAATTGCTGCGTTATATTTGTCAATGAATTTTGGAATATTTTTTTGTGAAATTGTTCTTTGATAGTAAATAATATAATGTGAGGCCGTGGCATATTATTCAATAACAAAGAAATTTATTCGAAAATGTTGGAAGACAATACAAATCAATAATCCTTGAAAAAGTAAAATTTGGTTAAATTGAGACTTCAGCTGGTATAGGCTACTTTAAGGCCCCAAACAGCTAATATCTTTCGTTATGATTTAAATTTTCATAAATTTTTAATGCTCTCCTCTATTTTAATACTTTTTCTTGGTCGGAAAATGTCGAATAAATCATAGCCCTATTCGTTTAAGTCTAATGTTTTTTCATTCGTGTATTAAAACCGATGTTTTGTGGAAAGGGCCAAAATTATGTTTTTTTTTTCATTTTTGAGTGATTTTCGAATTAAAACAAATTTCGCTAATTTTTTGTTTACATTTCCTTGATTCATGAATAGTTTTTCATATTTGCAGCTATTACCTTCGTTTTGTTTATTTTCCCTTGCATATTCACAGTCGATTCTTCGGCTAATTGAAATAATTTCAATACTGAATATTTTAATTGAAAATGCAAGCGAACGAATGATGACAAGACAATTTTCAAAAATAATAAGCTGATAGCTAGTGCTTCAAGGTTTATTATAGCTTTTTTTTGTTTAATTGTAAAAATAATAAATAAATAAAAAAAAATAAATGATTTTATTTGCATTTTTTGAAAACTAAAAAGTAGGAAGTCCATAATGTTATAGACTTCCTGGTGCAAATTGATAATGTCCACTCTGTCTTCTACAGTATTTTAACATTGAGGTGAACGTTAAATAACTCTTTTTTTATTTCCAAAAACAAAAAACATCCTGAATCAAATGGAAAGACTTTCCAGATTTAACCATTCCTCATTATTGGTTGTAAGATTCAAACCCTCATTCCCATAGGGGGTTTCATATTAACCTATGCATTATGTGCTGCTTATTAGCCCAATGATCTGGAAAACGCATTGGCAAAAATAATTTTAAACTTCTAGAATGAATGAAGTGTGAAGAAGGGTATAATACCGCCAGGTACAACCGAATTCCCACTTTACTACTTGTTTTGTTTTACTATGTTATTTTACTTGCGACAATTATAAAATTGTGAAAAGGTTTAATCTTACCTTTACTTGCGATTCGACGTGCTGTTAATTTATAAGATTATTTCCTAGAAGGGAAGAAAAATTTAGTATTATTTAATATTTTGATAAAATTTCTAAACAATTTTTGCAAAAACATATGTACAAAGAAAGACGTGTCTTTAATTATGTCTTTAATTATCTCCTCGAAAAAGTGTTAACTTTTAGGATTTGTCCTCGGAGGAAGAACACTAATATATATAACACTAATATATATAATACTAATACTATATTTACACAATCGGTAAAATAAATAACTATAATTTTAATTTCTTGTTGCTTATGGGGTCAAATTTTAAAACAATTTCTTTGTGATGCACACCTTCTCATATGAGTTGTTCTCTTTCACAGAATAAATTGTGTACAATGAAATTATAATATTGAATTTTGGATAATTTGAAAGCAAAACAAACTTTTGCATTAATAAGTACATATTTCCAATCTTTAACATATTGTGCTGTAGTGTAAAATTATCCAGCAAACTTTTTGGGAAACTATTTCGAATTGTTTAATTAGTATAACAGATACGGTTGCCACACGCGTTCAAAATAATCTACCAACATTTTTAAAATATTCTATCAAAAATGTACCAAATTAAAAAAAATCGTTTGATTACATTTTGGAGATTAGTAAGGGATAAATTTTGCTTTACAGTAGATACGAGTCAGAAAACTCCAAAAAAATCCTTATATGAGGTTTTAAACCCACCACCATAGGATAGTGATGGGGGTATAATAATTTTGGGGGTCCGTTTGTAACACCTCGAAATATCAGTTTCCGACTATATATAGTATATATATTCTTGATCGGGGAGAAATTCATATCTACCCTGAACCAAATGTTCGGTCTACGATGTCTCAAGCCATAGATGATTTAAAAGACAATATAATAGGATCGTCCGAACTTTTCATTCTTTGTGATGTCAACATCTGCAGAAAAGGAGCCAGTAGCTTGACTGAATGACAACTACTAACGAAGGGATTTAACTCCCTCCTCACTCAAAATAAAAATAAAAGATGGAACCCCAACCAGCAAAATGTTAAATGAAATAAATTTCAATATTAATATAAATAATAAAAATACAGTATTTTGCAAAAATATATGAGTATATATAAAAAAATCGAGAATTTTTCAATAATAACAAACTCAATGTTAATAGAATTTCTCTGCATTTCCATGGTGGTGGATATTTAAGCTTCGGCCGGGCCGAACTTAACTCTGTTCTTACTTGTTTTCTTATAGAGAATTATTGTTTATAGGGAAACGTTTCTTTTAAGCATCCATATTGATATAACAAAATTCTTGTATGAATCTATTTTATAAAACTTCGACTTTGAAAAATTCGTTTTGTAATTTTCAAATAATTTTATTTGAAAAAAACAGAAAAATTAATAACTTTATTCTGCCATGGAATAAATATGATGAAATAAGTTTTAAAAATCAAGTTACGTAGTTATTTTCGTTAGTTATTCTGTTGCTCATGCAAGTAGTTCGGAAATTCCTTAGAAGAATTTCAAATATTTTTTGTTTTGCTTTGACCAATTAAATTTTTCTTATAGGAGTTACATTGTCATCTAGTGTGATTGCAAAATTGTTATTTTATCAGATTTTCATAAACGTTTTTCTTATATGAAACCATTTTCTACCAAAGGAACACCAAAAAGACATGTTGTTTATAAAACATTTTTTTATGGTACAATGGTGAATTTCTCTCTTATCAATGAGTGCAGCAGGATCTCATTTTTATCGCGGAACAGCGTTTCACATTGCAGTGAAACCGCTGAGACAAACTTTGGAACACTCAGAAATTTCAACTTCATTACTCTGAGGGGAAAATCCACCACTGAAAATTTTTTTGGTGTTTGGTCGAAACTGGGATTGAATCCACGTCCCTTTGTATCAATGCACTACGGTGGAGCAATATAAGTTATTACAGTCAAAGATTATAGATTTGAGAAAGATAAGAAATTGGCTTGCGTCGTACCAAATGTTGCATTTACCAGATTAGTTTAATACATGTTTGTAATCTTTTAGTAGTTTTTCGTTTTTATTTTTTAAATGAAAAATTTAATTTTCTTAATGGAACAATGTTAAATTTTAGGCAACAAAAAAAAAATACATTTTCCCCTTTATGGAAATTTATTTCGTGCACTTAATTTCTTTTTATTTGCATTTTAATGCTATGTCAATACTTGTCGTATACGCGTTTGGTTCTAGTATTAAACTAATCTGGTAAATGGTTCGATCTCCTCAGTAGCTATTTTCCTATCTTCCTACAATTTATAATCTTTGATTACAGCAACTTATGGAGCAATATAAGATACTACGGATATAAGCATATCGCATTTAAGAAAAAAAAACATAAAAAAATGTTTTAGAAACAACATGTCTTTTTGGTGCTCCTTTGGTAGAAAATGGTTTCATATAAGAAAAACGTTTATAAAAATCTGATAAAATAACAACTTTGCAATCACGCCGGGTGGTGGATTCAATCCCAGTTTCGACCAAACACCAAAAAAATTTTAGTGGTGAATTTTTTCCTCACAGTAATGAAGTTGAAATTTCTGAGTGTTCCAAAGTTTGTCGAGATTACAGTTTCAATAAAAACGGAATAGTCTATCCCCCATTTTCTCTTTAATGGAAAGTTCATACTAAAATTGGTTGGGAGTTAAATAGCATATCGATGTATTCGTTAGAAGAAAATTAATTCTTGCGATTTCGTTCAAGACAAATAAAGATGTAAGCTTTGGTACTTTTCATTTCGTTTTGTTCTCTTAGTATCTCAATTTCGATTTCTTTATAGAACACAATGTTGAGAGGCCACATGAGATATTATATGGTGTGTTATCTGATAGGGATGTAAAAGTCTAAGCTAGATTTTTTAATAAAATCAGCTACAAATTGACTAATCGACCTCCCAACCTCCCATAAGTGGTCACTCAAAGACGCCAACATTTTGTTCACATTTGGAAGATATCCACTTATGAGAGGTTCATGTTAATATAGAAAAGTTCTCACACTTTAAATTGGTAAATTTTAAGATATAATTTTAAATTTCAACTTAAGATGTAGACATCAGATATTTTAAAATGCCCATCCTTACGCACACCTGTGTTCATAGCTATATATAGTATTTTGTGTCAGAAATTTTTACATGTAGCAATTCGTGCACATATTGCTTTATTTCACACACTTACGGTACCGCGAACACCCACTAAGTGCTTAGTATTCCGGCAGAGGTCAACTAAATTCTTACAGTAATAGCAATATAACCGAATGTAATTGATGCGAAACTAAGTAAGAAAATGTTCAAATGCCTTATACAGTATAATAAAACTGCAATTAAGGCTGAACATTGCCGTCGTATGAAAATACTTTGGCGACATTTTCCAACTGGTACCTACGAAAAACAATATGTAATATAAAAGTTATGCTCACCTAAATGCAAATATTTAATATCAAAGAGTGTGTGGGGTATGTTGTCCTACTAAAGCCCAGTATCATATTGAATTCATTATAAAGATTTTATGTCAATTTTGAAAACATAACTTTAAATAATTATAAAACATATCGATTCCTTTTTTGGAATCATTTGTACCTTATAGAGTATATAAGTTAAATTTCCTATTTATTCCATCCGATGACAATTTAAATATTAATTTGTTCTCTATAACAAAGTAGTATTTCCTAAAATGTAAATTCTTGTTTCAACAAAGGAAAGCATGGTTGCTTCGCATTGTTACTGGTGATGAAAAGTGGATCCACTACGACAATCGAAAAAACTTATATGGATAATTTCTCAACTATTTGAGAAAATCTTACATAATTAATTTCCACCTCCAATTCATTTGCATAGAATGGTTAAGAAATTAGTTTTTACAATATAAACGGAAGGTAAACTCATTCATTAAAATATCACTTTGTACCGAGAAAAAAAGATGCATATCCAATGATGGAAATCGTCGGTGTAGGTTTGCCACGAACTATCAGTTCTGGCTATGTATCCTAGACAAGGGATTTAAAAGTGTTCTGCTTTTCAGCCGATCATCGTTGATTTCTGCGTGTTTGAGCCCACACAAAATTTTTTTTTAACATCTAGTATCGGAAAAATGTGCTGAAGATGGTTCGTATTGGTCCGTTTTTAACGTAGTTAGGTTAGGTGGCAGCCCGATGTATCAGGCTCACTTAGACTATTCAGTCCATTCAGTCCACAGTGGTGAACTTCTCTCTTATCACTGAGTGCTGTCCGATTCCATGTTAAGCTCAATGACAAGGGACCTCCTTTTTATAGCCGAGTCCGAACGGCGTTCCACATAGCAGTGAAACCACTTAGAGAAGCTTTGAAACCCTCAGAAATGTCACTAGCATTACTGCGGTGGGATAATCCACCGCTGAAAAACTTTTTAGTGTTCGGTCGTAGCAGAAATCGAACCCACGACCTTGTGTATGCAAGGCGGACATGCAAACCATTGCACCACGGTGGTGGTGGTTTTTCACGTAGCTTGGACATATTTTCCGTACCAGATAAGCATATTTCGGCATTGGCTTGTTCCAATTAATTTTTTACTTATTTAGGGGGCAAAGGCCACATATCAATAATAGTGGATGTAAACAAGTGGGGATAGTGTACTCAGATGCACAAGAGAAAATACAAGTAACACCTAAGGCAAACAAGAGGCAGCCGAAATTAATACAAGCCTTTATGGCGTTTTCAAAACGAAAACAGGAACTTCTCCATGATTGTTGTTGCTGTTGTAACATTTTATTGTGATTTCATCCATTTTTAGGATATACGCTTGGTACTTCAGCTTGTAGCCAGATCTCCATGATTATTTTCCTTTAATATTTCTTTTCAAAACAAACATTTTTATTGAATTCACCCTTTGCACGCATTTTATCAAAAGTTGCTAAGAAAACAACATATTGGGGATAGAAGGCATTTTAAATAGAAAGTGAGGTAAAAAATGTTACGGAAAAGCCTAGTAATCGAGATATCTACACCTGAAAAACGGTATTTTCGGGGGCTTTTTGTTAATTCTGGCAGCTATTTTTCATGAAATGAATTAAATTTTTGCGGTTTTTGTAAAAAAAAAGTAAAGAGAAAATATTAAGTAAAAAATTGACGGAAGTGTGCAGTTTTCGAGATATTGAGCCTTGAAAATTGACTTGTACTAAAGTAGGTTTAAGCCAATTTCGCCATGATTTTGTCCTTTAATATTTGCACGCTTCCTTTTTATTTCAAATTAGGTTTGACCTTCACAGTGATGTCGCCACTTTGGAATCCATTGATTAGACACACAGGTGTGAAATTTAATAACATGCCAGACACGATGACATGGACGCTCATGTTAAATCCATTCTATTATTTTTGAAAAAGCAAATTTGGTGATTTGGAACACTGTGCTTCTATATGCCCATTCGTTAGTTAGCTGCCGAGCAAACATATGACGAGATAACGCCGGTAAAATGCAGCCGACTCTATTATCTGGGCAAATTTTCGTAAATCAGCTGATTTTATAAATGACGTCCAACACATTAGGATATACACAGAATCTCTAACGAAAAGGCCAATTTAACAATATTTTGCTTTTTCTTAAACGAGTAATAATAACGTGAGTAGGTAATAGCGGAAAAACAAAGTGTTATTGGTTAATTCGCCAGAACGATATACATTGACTGCAGGAATTAGTTTCAATTCCATTGTGTTCCACACGGCTTTAGTGATGACAAACACATGCCGGCACTAATTTGTTGTTGCTTTTTCTTTGGTTTTTTTCTTTCGCAAAAATTACGAAGACCTTTAAAAGACCAGCAAACTAAAAGCAGATGTCTACGAGGTTGTATTTGAGGGTATAAAAACACTGATTGCACACAATATAGTATTTTCTTCTCCATAACACCCGAACAATACAAATTGAATAAATTGGTTGGAATAACACACAGCCGAGTAACATGGGTGTTCCCAAACTGCCCATCCGGAGAACAGCAAAGGTTGTCTAAGTTCAAATGCCCATAAATTCCAATACAAATGCATTTAGAAAACGTAGGAATTGCAGATTGGAAAAAATCGATCAAGGTTTGATATCAGGAAACCAAAGCACACACACACTCATAGGTTTTTACGCAAGCAAGATATCACGGAACTTACTTCCGCTAAAACTTCGAACGAAATATTAAATTGCAGATAAATACACGGCGATAACAAAACCAGATATGGAGATGAGTCGCATTTTTTTCATGTGATTCCCATGTCATACAGCGGACGACACTCGTTTCCGTGGACTTACTCTGATTTGTTGTGTTGCAACGATTTGTTGAAGTTTTCACCAATCTTGTGCTGACCACAAATTATTTTTCACAATTATGATTTATATGATAAATAATTGCACTCACGACGAAGACGTTCGATTTTTTAATTTACAAACGACAACAACACAATGAACAATACCGATGAAATACTTGTTTCTACTATACATTTCTTGATATCGATATGTCGTTCGATAACTCCAGTATCGATTGCTATCGATACCATTTAAATATGGCATCCCTGAATATTGGACTATTAGACATTTTTAAATTTACAGTGTTACCATAGTCTTCGCAAAAATTTTTCGAATTGATAGCGCTTCTACTCGAAATTGCACATTTTTATACATCTACGACAATAGATATCCAAAAAAAAATATGTATAAAGGCCGGTACTATATGGGGTTTTCGAGTTTAAAATCACTTTATTACCGCAGTTACATAATTAAAATAATTAAAAATATAAATAAAAACTAACATATTCCTGCTGAATCTTGACAAAAATTGAGTGGAAAGGGCTGTAAGAATCAACTGCGTAAAATTATGTAAAACAGTAATCTCTAAAATAAAGTGAAACTCGAACAGCGTTGCCACAATGAATTTTTATTTTGCACCAATATTTTTCCAAAATTGGACCAAAATTCGTAGCAGCGGACCATTTTCCAAATTAAATTATTATCATTTAAAAGTTAACACTTTTTCCAAAATTTTACTACTTTTTTATAAAAAAAAATTTGTCAAAATTGTATTTCATCATTGTTGTCGTTTTTTTGATTTCAGCTTAAAACCATACATTGACTAAACTACAAGTGTAGCTTAACCAACAGAGGAAAAGAATCATCTTGCAGTCTATAGGGCTTTGCCCAAATAAATTTGACAAACATTCTTTTCCTCTGTTGGTTAAGCTACACTTGTAGTTTAGTCAATGTATGGTTTTAAGCTGAAATAAAAAAACAACAACAACAATGATTAAAGAACAAAAACCAACAAAAACAAAACAAAACGAATGAAAAAATTTATTTCTATAGAAAATGTTGTAAAAATTTTATTTAAATAGAAAATTTTGTCAAAATTTTATTTCTGTACAAAACTTTGTTAAAATTTTGTTTCTATAGAAATGTTTGTCAAAATTTAATTTCTACAGAAAATTTTGTTCGAATTTTATGTCTATAGAAAATTTTGAAAAATTACAGATTTTACGAAAATAGACTAAAATCAACCAAATTCCATGTGGTCCGACCATCGGACCAAATTTAAAAATTAATAATTTTTTGGACCAATTTTGGTCCGATCGGACCAAAATGGCGACCCTGAACTCGAATATAATACCGCCCGCCAACATTTTTTGAATTTAACGGAACTTCTGAGAATCTTCACCACATCGAATAGAGTCGTATACGATATTCAAAACTCGTTTGACAAGCGCCGTCACAATTTTTATAATTCTCGGTATTCGGGATTTCAAAATATAGAATAGAAAATATAGAATCCCGGGATTTTTTTCGGGATCGCGAAATTTTTGCGATTCTTTAAATATTTGAAGTAATAACAATCTACAGCGCCAAAAAATGTTGTACACTCTGAACACCGGACACCTCCCAAAAGTGGACAGTTTTTTGGGAACTCGTGCTATATTAACACATTAGGTTTTTGTCCGATTTACGAGTAGTGTTTGACGCTACGGTAATTTAAAATAAAATTTTAGAACAGAGATTTTGTAAATTTGCGTCCCTCCGTTAAAGCCGTAAGTCTTTCAAGTAAGGTTAAAGTAAAGAAGAACATTTTTTGATTTAAATTAACTGAAATATTGAACCTTTAGATTTAAGATAAATACCAGCAAAAAATTGTAAGTTCTTCTAAATGCACAACTATAAAATTTCTTTCAAAAATGTCATCCCAAATATGTTCTTTATTTTAACTACAAATTAAATTCTTTTAGTTCAAATTTTATAACTCGCTTTTTTCATACTGTTACGTTTTATATTGAGGCGTATTTAATTACTCGATAATTAAAATACAGTTCTTTTCAAATAACGACAATCTACAATTTATTTGTTTAACTGATTGGTTTCACTTATTTGCTCTACGATGTGTACTGTATAAACCTTAGCTTACGACTGACTTGACTGCTCTCTCCGCTAGGGGCTTATACACCGACATATGACGATTTCGAATATTCTCGCTAATTGGCCTACAATCTTCTAGATTAATCTACTGCCTGGTAGATGTCGCACGGGCGACATCGCACATATATATCGACTTATGTTCATTGTCTAGAACTTTCTATGGGGCGTTATTGTACAGGTGATATGACACACATACTTTTAGGCTTATTCTCATCTTGGCTAGTGCATTCTACCATCTGGTAGATGTCGTGCAGGCATAAGGGATGATGGTCATATTACCGATAATTATAACAGTAAAACAAAAGGTGTTTTACAATGAACGATTGGAAAACTAAGAACACAAAAGATGTTTAGGAAAGTACTAGAAAATAAAGAAATGACTCTAACAAGTTATGACGTAATTTTATCGTTACAATTTGAAATTTAAATTAACGGAAACTAATTTAAATAAACTTAAATCTAGAAATATCAAATTCGTAACAATAGTTTTAATGGTTAATTTTAAACGTTTTTTCTTCAAATAGATTAAAACAGAGTAAGAATTAATGAAATGGTACAAATTATTCGAATTTTGTCGAAAAAAAATCTAAATCCATTCTAAAAAATTTCGAATTTTTGTAAATATTTGGGGTCAAAAGTTTCAGACAAGCGTTAAATGCATTAAAAATCATAAAATTTATTTATTTATTTTTACAATTATTAATCGAGCTTTATGGACAGATTTAGATTAAGGAACATGATTAATAGAGTCATTGAAAAGAAAACACCAGATACAAATCTATACACGCCTGGACTGTAGATGTTTCGATTCGGGCGAATGAATCTGTTTCGGTATCAGGCTAACATGAAATATAATAAGCAACGAAGAGCCCGTCGTAAAACTAGGAAAAACACTACTAATGTACGCGTTAGAATTGTTGTTGTCTCCTTGAAACCAGTTTCTGTAAGTAGTCACATGTTGTTGTTGTTGACTGTAGAAACAAAAAACATTGTTCGATTGTTCACCACTTAGGTGAATTCAAACAAATTAGCTTTCTAAAAATAAATTTCGTGTTGTTGCATTACTGTGTAACAAAACGAAATAAAAATAAGATTAAGGGACTTGTAGTTATATGAAAAGATGATGTACAGTGGGAGAAAAGATGACTCAATTTGTAAAAGGAAATTTCCCAAATGTTCTCCATAAGGAGTTAGCATAAAAGGGCCCAAAATTGAGTTACCTACTAATAAGTACCTACTACGAATTTCAAGTGTGGTGCGATGGTCACCATGCAACGAAATTCAAATTCATCCACTGTGTTGCTAACTTCACCTAACTTTAGGGCCCAGTGGACGGGTATCGACTGGAGTTATAAATTTGGGCAATGACCAAGAGTTAGGCCCAATTAGTCGACCTGTAGACGGGTCGACAGCTGGCGACACTTTGACAAGTCGAACCTTTTCTAAGGTAACGACATCAAAAGGAGGTAATCCCTAACGAAAGAGATTCAATGAACGCAGAAGTGCTTTGTTTATCTTAAAGAAATTAGGATCAGTCGACCCAAGCACGTTGTCGGCTAAACAAAGCGATTCCTTAAAGAGGGCTCAAGGAATTCTTGAAGCTGGAAAAAGGGAAGGATCACCGGATGAGCTGCCATCCTCCAAAAGGGATCAAAGATCGTTTGCCTCAGTTGCTAAAGACAGCCTTGTGATGGCTATCATTAAGCATTGGACGGTATGGTTCCAAAGCAAAAATACGGGAAAATTGAGAATGCTTTGTCTGGCGTCTACTCATAGGTGCTGGAAAAGTTTCCCGGCCCAGATCCTCGACACCAAGAGGCTGGTTGGTATCAAGGACGATTTAAGCTGTCGCATTTGAGGACCAGAGGTCTATAGAATGTTTTAAGGCTGCTTTGATACTAATTGGTGAAGTTTGTGAAGGAGCTGCTCTAGAGTTAGTCGAGAAGAAAGACATACCGGCTAGACCAAGAGCACATGCGTGGATACCTGCAAACCCTCCTGACCCTGAATCTATTTTAAATAGACTGAAACAATGCAATCCAGATCTTCCAACAGCTGATTGGAAGGTTGGCCGTTTGGATGAAGTGGATGGACCAAGACGGCATGCAGTGTTTATATTGAACACTCAGTCTTTGCCACATCTAGAAAAGTCCCAGGGCCGTGTATGTTATGGCTTTCATTATTCCAAATGAAGGTATATAAAAACGATCAGATAAAGGATTCAGAAATGTACAAGCCTCTGTCTGAATCAGAAGTAAGCGGATCCTCTTGCGAAGTCGAGGGGGATACCAAGACATGGATAGATACCGTATGCGTAAGAAGGCTTCTACTGCCTCAGAACTCACCAAAGTTGAACCTATGGTTATTGCGAGAGTCACCGATATCTCTGAAGAGGGCATTCTTGATGACTCGATTGAAGCGGCGGTTTTAAGTGAACATAGCTTCTCAGATCATCGCTACATCAGTTTCAAATTAGATGTTCATACCACCAAGACCATATTTCCGCCAAATGTTAGGAAAGCTGATTGGAATAGGTATAGGGAATCGTTCAATATGATGATACCGGAAATACCATGGACAAATATGAGCACTGTGCAAGATATCGAATACGCAGTGGAGAGGATTACTAAGGCCTTCAACATCTCACTGAAAGCTACATGCCCTAGAGGGAAGCCAAGGGAAAAAATAGACCACCATGGTGGTCTATGGAGTTAAGTAATATGAGGAAATCCTGCAGGAATCTCTCTAACAAAGCAAAGTCCATCAGAGCTCCTGAGGATTGGGACGCTTACAAGAAAAATCTGAAAGAATACAAGCGAGAACTGAGAAAGGCTCAGCATAACTCTTGGAATGATTACTGCAGCATATTGAAAATACGTCTGAGGCTTCCAGACTACGGAAGGTACTAGCATCACTAACTCCGCTCCAGGTTTCATTAAAACATCGGAGGGCAATTGGACAACGTCCACACATTTTCCTGGAAATCAGACGTTCGAACCATGTTCTGGCGTGCCACGGGGGCTCAGCGGTCGTTTCCTATCGAGGGAATTGTATCGGAATCTAGAATAAAATGGGCGTTAAATAGCTTTGGACCATTCAAGTGCCCCGGACCTGATGGAATTACTCCGGCGGAGTTACAAGCAGTGACTGACAGAATCATCCCCTGGTTATCGGCGATATATATAGGATGTATCAACTTAGCATATATCCCAGGAAAATGGAGGGATACAAAAGTCGTTTTCATACCTAAAGTGGGAAAAGCCTCTCACTCGAGTGCGAAGGATTTCCGACCAATCAGCTTATCCTCATTCCTACTTAAGACTCTGGAGAGGATGATAGCTATCCATCCATCCGAGCTCGATTTTAAATGGACTGACAACTCTGAATGTTGATCCAGGTATACTTAGACTGTTAGACGAACTTCTAACAAAGAGACGTATTTCAGCCACACTAGGACAAGCAAACATACAAAGGTATGTGAGGAGTTCTATCACCTCTTCCTTGGAATGTTGCTATAAACAACCTTTTGGTTTCCCTAGAAAAAGAAAGGATAAAAGTGGTGGCATACGCAGATGATGTGGCTCTAGCAGTTAAGGGAAAATTCCCATCCACAATCAGAGATATTATACAGAGAGCCCTCCGGATGACTGAGAAATGGGCGAAAGAAAATGGTCTTGGGGTAAATCCTGCAAAGACAGAACTAGTCATGTACTGCAAAGAACGCAAAACTCCCACGGTTAAGCCGATATCCTTAGGAGGTATTGAAATTCCCTTTGGTGAGTGTGCAAAATACCTTGGCGTTATTTTGGACAGGAAGCTGAATTTTAGGCTTAATATTGAAGAGAGGGCGAGAAAAGCCACGATAGCTTTGTACTCGTGCAAAGGCAACTCGAATAAAATAGAAGCAGTTCAGAAGCAGTTTCTTCTCTTTTGTCTGCGAAGCAATGGCTGGACTTATCACAATCTCCCCTCATATAAAGATAGGCTTGCCATCGTTAAACTACCTACATTAAGCAGTCGAAGAAAAATGTTAAATGTAACCTTTATCATGAACATTTTAAAGGGTACGATTATCTCGGAATTCATTTTAAGTCGTATGTATTTTAATATTCCATTAAGACCAATAAGAAACTTTACGTTATTGGCTATTCCATACTTTCAGAGAGACTATGCTAACCATGACTCTCTTCGTCTTCTCTTTTATGATTTCAACAAGTACTACCACCTTATTGATCTTTCTGAAAATAGATGCTCTTTAAAGCGTAAAATTATACTATATTTGAATGAATGAATTATGTTATCAATAAATCTAGAATTTGTAAATATGTATCCACAACGTTTATATTTTAGTCTGTAAGGATATTGTAATCTATAGACTATAGAAAATAAAAAATAAAAAAAATAGGAAAAAAGTGGGGACTAAAACCAAAAATTGTGCATTGGCTAGTGAAATTGTGCATTGGCTGGTGGTGAATTTTAAGATAGTTGTAAATGAATCATTGTGGTCAAGTAAAATACGATTGTTTAGATGTTTACTAATTTGATTAAACATTTATAAATTCTTACTAATATAACATTAAACGACTATCACATCACATTTAACATAATTTTTTCATTAATAAAATAATGATGTCGAGTTACAAGTAGCAAGTTACATGTTTCAGCGTCTATCAGCCATTTTGTTTTTGTTTTTCTTCTCGATGGAGGCACCATGTCTGGAAAAATATCTGAGAAACTATCACTTTATTCCATTTGGAAATTGGGAAATTATTCACCAATATACCTTTCACAATTTTAAGCGAAATAACTATTGTTGCAACCACTGGCAAAGCCTGCCGAATTTAAATATAATATCTAGATATGTTCAGTTGAATGTCTTATTTGTCAAATAGTTTGCGGAGTAATTGTCATTGTATAGCGTCTAGGTTTGCGCCATTTTCGTGGCTAACCTTTTTGTTAAATTTCGTATCTGAACTTTGGCTGACGTGGAAATTCTTTCTGCCGGGAAAATTTATCCTGTAAACTTCTAGAAGAGTAATCATCCAATGGTCCCATGCCAAAAATTAAACATAATTGTTTTAATTGTTTGTAGTGTTGAACAATTTCATAAATGTTGTCTTTGTAGAAATTTTAATTTAAGGCGTTGGATAATAAATAAACCAAAATTGCACTCCATCGCTTTTCATTCAAAATCCAGTGGAACCATTAGCGTGGCTGAATCGTCTTTCAACATTCTTAAAATTCTTTTTGCGGCTTGCAATAATTAAACCCATCGACCGAATTTCTTACAGCGTCTCACTCCCTGTCTCAAAGTAAGTACAAAATGTCCAATTCACCTTCGAAGGGTCAAGAATTAATTCAGAAATGTGCGGCGTGTCCAATTAGAGTTACAGCGTCTAGAAGAAGAACGAGCTGTTTCTATGAACTATATTTCGCGAAAATATAAACTTCTTCAGGAACATGAAGAATGATGATCTTGTACACCCTGATCCAGATCAGGAACCAATAGTGGACACCAGATTTTCTGACCCCAATGAAACTACTATGGCGCAAGCTTCTTCCATGATAAAACAGTTCGCTTTAATTTAACACCTACAATGATTCCAACTACTGCTTCTAATAACAATTACCAAACTTCTCGTTCTGATCCCACTCCCTATAATGAAACACATTCAGGATCAGCTTCAGTACCGCAGTCAGATGAACAAACTTATGATTCTACATCTCACAGTGTCGCTAAAAACAACATAGAATCACAACTAAATCGAATGCAGTGCACAAGTACATGGTTACCTCCGCTAGCATCAACATCAGTTCACCCATCAAATAACGACCCCAATATATACAGAAACGTAGCTACTGCACACTCATCGATATCCAGTCAACAAAATCGCATTACAAATACCTCTAGCGACAACACTCAAAACAGGATCTTTCATTCGTCTCCAATTCTTAATTCAGACTTCAGCAGCTATGGACCCAATTCAAGTCAGCTCCAGGCGAGGAATTCGTTGCCAAAAGAATTGCCTTCTTTCTCTGGCCTTCCTGAAGAGTGGCCTCTATTTTATTCAATTTTTCAATGGTCAACTAAAATGTGTGGTTTCAACGATGCTGAAAATCTTCTTCGTTTACAGAAAGCATTGGCTGGAGACGATTTAAAAAATGTCCAACATCTGCTTATACAACCATCGAATGTTTCGTGGGTCGTATCTGTCCTCAAATTGTTATACGGACAACCTGAAAAGATTTTACATTTAATTAAATCGCGTATTAGATCGACTCCATCTGTTGACGAAAACAATATTTAAATAATCATTTACCACTTTTGCAATTAATGTGAAGAGTTTGATTGCCACAATTGAAGCCTCCGATATGGTGAGCAAAATTAATAATTCTACGTTGTTATCTGACTTACTACAAAAACTGCCTGCTTCTTATCAAATGCAATGGGGATGTCAAAAGCTACAGCTGATCAATCAAAACTCCAAACATGCACGATTTCTGCGACTGGATATTTAAGACAGGAATATCAGCCAGCTGTATAACAGTTGATAGCTCGACTGATGGCAAAAGATCTGTTCCCACCAGTAGCTACAACAACAATAGGAACGTTTACGTTCATCAGTGTTGCCAGGTTAGGGGTTTTCCCCCGAAATTTAGGGGTTTTTTCACGTTTAGAGGGATTTTTAGGGGTAAAATTTATTTGGGGGATTTTTGGGGGTAAAAAATTATTTCAGACCTTATAAAGTGGAGCACTTCTCAAGCAAATTCGGAACAATTCTAGCATGAGTTATGAGAAAAAAGATGCGGGAAGTCAACAAGAAGATCCTAAATACAAACAAATATCCAATAGCATTATTTTCGTTATCTTTTTTTAACTCTTCTGTTGAAAGGGAATTTTTAATATTTGACAAAATTAAAAACAATCGTTTTTTAAGCCGATATCCTTAGGAGGTATTGAAATTCCCTTTGGTGAGTGTGCAAAATACCTTGGCGTTATTTTGGACAGGAAGCTGAATTTTAGGCTTAATATTGAAGAGAGGGCGAGAAAAGCCACGATAGCTTTGTACTCGTGCAAAGGCAACTCGAATAAAATAGAAGCAGTTCAGAAGCAGTTTCTTCTCTTTTGTCTGCGAAGCAATGGCTGGACTTATCACAATCTCCCCTCATATAAAGATAGGCTTGCCATCGTTAAACTACCTACATTAAGCAGTCGAAGAAAATGTTAAATGTAACCTTTATCATGAACATTTTAAAGGGTACGATTATCTCGGAATTCATTTTAAGTCGTATGTATTTTAATATTCCATTAAGACCAATAAGAAACTTTACGTTATTGGCTATTCCATACTTTCAGAGAGACTATGCTAACCATGACTCTCTTCGTCTTCTCTTTTATGATTTCAACAAGTACTACCACCTTATTGATCTTTCTGAAAATAGATGCTCTTTAAAGCGTAAAATTATACTATATTTGAATGAATGAATTATGTTATCAATAAATCTAGAATTTGTAAATATGTATCCACAACGTTTATATTTTAGTCTGTAAGGATATTGTAATCTATAGACTATAGAAAATAAAAAATAAAAAAAATAGGAAAAAAGTGGGGACTAAAACCAAAAATTGTGCATTGGCTAGTGAAATTGTGCATTGGCTGGTGGTGAATTTTAAGATAGTTGTAAATGAATCATTGTGGTCAAGTAAAATACGATTGTTTAGATGTTTACTAATTTGATTAAACATTTATAAATTCTTACTAATATAACATTAAACGACTATCACATCACATTTAACATAATTTTTTCATTAATAAAATAATGATGTCGAGTTACAAGTAGCAAGTTACATGTTTCAGCGTCTATCAGCCATTTTGTTTTTGTTTTTCTTCTCGATGGAGGCACCATGTCTGGAAAAATATCTGAGAAACTATCACTTTATTCCATTTGGAAATTGGGAAATTATTCACCAATATACCTTTCACAATTTTAAGCGAAATAACTATTGTTGCAACCACTGGCAAAGCCTGCCGAATTTAAATATAATATCTAGATATGTTCAGTTGAATGTCTTATTTGTCAAATAGTTTGCGGAGTAATTGTCATTGTATAGCGTCTAGGTTTGCGCCATTTTCGTGGCTAACCTTTTTGTTAAATTTCGTATCTGAACTTTGGCTGACGTGGAAATTCTTTCTGCCGGGAAAATTTATCCTGTAAACTTCTAGAAGAGTAATCATCCAATGGTCCCATGCCAAAAATTAAACATAATTGTTTTAATTGTTTGTAGTGTTGAACAATTTCATAAATGTTGTCTTTGTAGAAATTTTAATTTAAGGCGTTGGATAATAAATAAACCAAAATTGCACTCCATCGCTTTTCATTCAAAATCCAGTGGAACCATTAGCGTGGCTGAATCGTCTTTCAACATTCTTAAAATTCTTTTTGCGGCTTGCAATAATTAAACCCATCGACCGAATTTCTTACAGCGTCTCACTCCCTGTCTCAAAGTAAGTACAAAATGTCCAATTCACCTTCGAAGGGTCAAGAATTAATTCAGAAATGTGCGGCGTGTCCAATTAGAGTTACAGCGTCTAGAAGAAGAACGAGCTGTTTCTATGAACTATATTTCGCGAAAATATAAACTTCTTCAGGAACATGAAGAATGATGATCTTGTACACCCTGATCCAGATCAGGAACCAATAGTGGACACCAGATTTTCTGACCCCAATGAAACTACTATGGCGCAAGCTTCTTCCATGATAAAACAGTTCGCTTTAATTTAACACCTACAATGATTCCAACTACTGCTTCTAATAACAATTACCAAACTTCTCGTTCTGATCCCACTCCCTATAATGAAACACATTCAGGATCAGCTTCAGTACCGCAGTCAGATGAACAAACTTATGATTCTACATCTCACAGTGTCGCTAAAAACAACATAGAATCACAACTAAATCGAATGCAGTGCACAAGTACATGGTTACCTCCGCTAGCATCAACATCAGTTCACCCATCAAATAACGACCCCAATATATACAGAAACGTAGCTACTGCACACTCATCGATATCCAGTCAACAAAATCGCATTACAAATACCTCTAGCGACAACACTCAAAACAGGATCTTTCATTCGTCTCCAATTCTTAATTCAGACTTCAGCAGCTATGGACCCAATTCAAGTCAGCTCCAGGCGAGGAATTCGTTGCCAAAAGAATTGCCTTCTTTCTCTGGCCTTCCTGAAGAGTGGCCTCTATTTTATTCAATTTTTCAATGGTCAACTAAAATGTGTGGTTTCAACGATGCTGAAAATCTTCTTCGTTTACAGAAAGCATTGGCTGGAGACGATTTAAAAAATGTCCAACATCTGCTTATACACCCATCGAATGTTTCGTGGGTCGTATCTGTCCTCAAATTGTTATACGGACAACCTGAAAAGATTTTACATTTAATTAAATCGCGTATTAGATCGACTCCATCTGTTGACGAAAACAATATTTAAATAATCATTTACCACTTTTGCAATTAATGTGAAGAGTTTGATTGCCACAATTGAAGCCTCCGATATGGTGAGCAAAATTAATAATTCTACGTTGTTATCTGACTTACTACAAAAACTGCCTGCTTCTTATCAAATGCAATGGGGATGTCAAAAGCTACAGCTGATCAATCAAAACTCCAAACATGCACGATTTCTGCGACTGGATATTTAAGACAGGAATATCAGCCAGCTGTATAACAGTTGATAGCTCGACTGATGGCAAAAGATCTGTTCCCACCAGTAGCTACAACAACAATAGGAACGTTTACGTTCATCAGTGTTGCCAGGTTAGGGGTTTTCCCCCGAAATTTAGGGGTTTTTTCACGTTTAGAGGGATTTTTAGGGGTAAAATTTATTTGGGGGATTTTTGGGGGTAAAAAATTATTTCAGACCTTATAAAGTGGAGCACTTCTCAAGCAAATTCGGAACAATTCTAGCATGAATTATGAGAAAAAAGATGCGGGAAGTCAACAAGAAGATCCTAAATACAAACAAATATCCAATAGCATTATTTTCGTTATCTTTTTTTAACTCTTCTGTTGAAAGGGAATTTTTAATATTTGACAAAATTAAAAACAATCGTTTTTTAACTTAGCAGCTGAAAGCTTTTTAAGAGTAAGCCCGCTTTTTAAATTGATATACATATTGTATTATTACATCCATAAAAAAATAATTTCCTCAGGGATGATGATGATTTAAATAAACGAAAATCTTTTTTGTTTTAAAGTATTTTCTTAAATAGCAAATTTTTGCAACCACTGGCAAAGCCTGCCGAATTTAAATATAATATCTAGATATGTTCAGTTGAATGTCTTATTTGTCAAATAGTTTGCGGAGTAATTGTCATTGTATAGCGTCTAGGTTTGCCCCATTTTCGTGGCTAACCTTTTTGTTAAATTTCGTATCTGAACTTTGGCTGACGTGGAAATTCTTTCTGCCGGGAAAATTTATCCTGTAAACTTCTAGAAGAGTAATTATCTAATGGTCCCATGCCAAAAATTAAACATAATTGTTTTAATTGTTTGTAGTGTTGAACAATTACATAAATGTTGTCTTTGTAGAAATTTTAATTTAAGGCGTTGGATAATAAATAAACCAAAATTGCACTCCATCGCTTTTCATTCAAAATCCAGTGGAACCATTAGCGTGGCTGAATCGTCTTTCAACATTCTTAAAATTCTTTTTGCGGCTTGCAATAATTAATCCCATCGACCGAATTTCTTACAGCGTCTCTCTCCCTGTCTCAAAGTAAGTACAAAATGTCCAATTCACCTTCGAAGGGTCAAGAATTAATTCAGAAATGTGCGGCGTGTCCAATTAGAGTTACAGCGTCTAGAAGAAGAGCGAGCTGTTTCTATGAACTATATTTCGCGAAAATATAAACTTCTTCAGGAACATGAAGAGATGTATGCCACTAACGAGGCTTTTCTCATCGTTCTGTTCACAATTGGGTGCAAGATACAACCCCAATGCAAAATGAATCGGATCTTGTACACCCTGATCCAGATCAGGAACCAATAGTGGACACCAGATTTTCTGACCCCAATGAAACTACTATGGCGCAAGCTTCTTCCATGATAAAACAGTTCGCTTTAATTTACCACCTACAATGATTCCAACTACTGCTTCTAATAACAATTACCAAACTTCTCGTTCTGATCCCACACCCTATAATGAAACACATTCAGGATCAGCTTCAGTACCGCAGTCAGATGAACAAACTTATGATTCTACATCTCACAGTGTCGCTAAAAACAACATAGAATCACAACTAGCATCAACATCAGCTCACCCATCAAATAACGACCCCAATATATACAGAAACGTAGCTACTGCACACTAATCGATATCCACTCAACAAAATCGCATTACAAATACCTCTGGCGACAACACTCAGAACAGGATCTTTCATTCGTCTCCAATTCTTAATTCAGACTTCAGCAGCTATGGACCCAATTCAAGTCAGCTCCAGGCGAGGAATTCGTTGCCAAAAGAATTACCTTCTTTCTCCGGCCTTCCTGAAGAATGGCCTCTATTTTATTCAATTTTTCAATGGTCAACTAAAATGTGTGGTTTCAACGATGCTGAAAATCTTCTTCGTTTACAGAAAGCATTGGCTGGAGACGATTTAAAAAATGTCCAACATCTGCTTATACACCCATCGAATGTTTCGTGGGTCGTATCTGTCCTCAAATTGTTATACGGACAACCTGAAAAGATTTTACATTTAATTAAATCGCGTATTAGATCGACTCCATCTGTTGACGAAAACAATATTTAAATAATCATTTACCACTTTTGCAATTAATGTGAAGAGTTTGATTGCCACAATTGAAGCCTCCGATATGGTGAGCAAAATTAATAATTCTACGTTATTATCTGACTTACTACAAAAACTGCCTGCTTCTTATCAAATGCAATGGGGATGTCAAAAGCTACAGCTGATCAATCAAAACTCCAAACATGCACGATTTCTGCGACTGGATATTTAAGACAGGAATATCAGCCAGCTGTATAACAGTTGATAGCTCGACTGATGGCAAAAGATCTGTTCCCACCAGTAGCTACAACAACAATAGGAATGTTTACGTTCATCAGTGTTGCCAGGTTAGGGGTTTTCCCCCGAAATTTAGGGGTTTTTTCACGTTTAGATGGATTTTTAGGGGTAAAATTTATTTGGGGGGATTTTTGGGGGTAAAAAATTATTTCAGACCTTAAAAAGTGGAGCACTTCTCAAGCAAATTCGGAACAATTCTAGCATGAGTTATGAGAAAAAAGATGCGGGAAGTCAACAAGAAGATCCTAAATACAAACAAATATCCAATAGCATTATTTTCGTTATCTTTTTTTAACTCTTCTGTTGAAAGGGCATTTTTAATATTTGACAAAATTAAAAACAATCGTTTTTTAACTTAGCAGCTGAAAGCTTTTTAAGAGTAAGCCCGCTTTTTAAATTGATATACATATTGTATTATTACATCCATAAAAAAATAATTTCCTCAGGGATGATGATGATTTAAACAAACGAAAATCTTTTTTGTTTTAAAGTATTTTCTTAAATATCAAATTTTATTTTTTATTTACTTCAAACGAAAACAAATTTTAGCATCAAAAGAAAACTTAGTTTTTCTAAAATTTCGTTTCGCAGGAAAGAACTCTTCTTTCAGGATATATATTTGTGTTAAATTGTGTATCGCTACAGGATTTTTTTCACGTAATTTTGGGACCACTTTTTGTACTTTTATACTTTTATACTCTGACATTTTTTGGGGGTTTTTGAAAACAGGTTAGACCAATTTAGGGGTTTTTTTCTTAAGATTTGGGGGGAAGAGTCAAAAATCACCTGGCAACACTGACGTTCATTCTCATGATGAAGAGAGACGATGTTTTGTATGCAATGAAACAGATGTAGAACATTTTCAAATTGTCAAAAATATCTCTCGTTGCAAAGAGGGGAGAGATGGAACATAGTCAGAAAATATTTGTTTGTGTAAGCATAGTGGTGAATGCAAACAGAAAATTATATGTGGTGTGAATTGCTGTCAATATCTTCATCATTCGTCTTTACATCGTCATTTTTCTTCACAAAGCGCTATAGTCAGCGAAGATTTGACAAATCAGAATGTAAACAATAACAGTGTGGTAAATAATAATGAAGTTATTAATAATGCCCATTGCAATTTTGTACGAGAGGTGCTTTTTAAAGTGATTCCTATAATTGTGCATGGCAGCGTTGCCAGAATTGTTTCACCAAAAACCGCTAGATTTGCCCAAAAAAATAGCTAAAAAAAGCTAAAAAATTCTAAAAAATAGCTAGAAAAAAAGCTAAATTTTTTTGTATCAAAAGTCAAATTTTTGATTGAAATTTAACAAACTTAAAGGCTTTATTTCACTTACAATGCATATTATTTTCATTTTAATTCCACTTCTGTGAGACTGTAACAATATCTAAGGCATATTAGCTCTGTTTGCGTATTCGATACATTTTGATTACTATCACAAATTTTTTACTGGAAGTCCTTCGTTTTGTGGGAGCTACCTTCCCAACACCTCTATTTTATTTACTCGTTATTTTAAAATATTAAATGATCTAAGTATGCTTTGGATTTGGTAAAAAAATGATTTGTCATTTTTTTAAATAAAATTTTAGTTTGGTTTTGCAATTGTGAAAAATTCGAAATACATTACTTTTATTTAAATTGTAGAAAATTCCTATAGTTTACATTTCCCAGTAAAAACATTTTCCTTTTCTTCATGAGCTATCAAAGTGCTTTAAAAACGTGCTAACGCCAACTTAAATTTCCAAATTCAGACTCGACTTCAAGTAGAAATTATTGTATATATACGTTTTTAAAATAAAGTGTTGAAAAACATCTTCTATTTTTGAACGCTATTTTGGTTTGTGGTTAAGATGCAAAAACTCCTCACATTTAAAGACTATTTCATTAATTCTTCCTTCTTTCATGAAAACATACCCATTTTTAAGTTGAATCACTTAATTATAAGGACAAAACGACTTTATCGTCTTTTGGACAAGGAAAACAGTTTATATAAAAGAAATTCACAAATGCTATTATAACCAAAATTCGCGTTCGTATTTTAAGGAGACGACAATATTTTTTCAGTGCACAAAGCTATTCACATCTACTATTTTAATTTAGTAATATCGTAATAACTTTAGATACAATATATATAATAATAACATAAAAAGGATAAACGAGTCAAATGATAATATTCCCAATAATTTACTGACAGTTTATCTAACAAATTTGTATGGTAATAGTAGATTTAAAGTTTACGATAACTTTTATGTATATAATGAAAAAACTTTACAACAAGGTGTATTTGCTACAAAAATGCCCGCATAATGGCTGGACTCATTATTAATGTTTCAACTGAGCTTTGAAATATGTGGAAACCCTTATACTTGCAGCAAGGCTTAGATAAAAACGCCGATTTATCCATATTTCAATAGAAACATGTCGAAAAAAAGCCAAAAATGGCTAAAAGGGCCATGAAAAAAAGCCAGAAAAAAAGCTAAAAGCTAAATGCATTTTTTTCCCGCTAAACGTCTTCAAAAAAAGCCAAATCTAGCGGGAAAAAAGCTAAATTGGCAACGCTGGTGCATGGAAAGAAAGAAAATATAAAATCATACGCATTTATTGATGAAGGTTCATCAATAAGTTTGAAGGACGAACAGCTGTTAACGCAACTGGATATATCTGGCAAATCTAACCCCTTATGTTTGAAATAGACTGGAAGTATTGAACGATGTGATCGTAATTCACAAAGAGTATCAATTACAATTTCAGGTGAAACAGGATCTAGATATTTAACGTCGCAACTGTGCCTTCCACACGCTCACAAAAAATCGCTTCTGTAACATATACTCCCAAACATATTTTGCTTCAAGCATATACATTTTTGGGTATTGCCCAAACATTTATATGTTTGATCTCTTCCAATATATAATATGTTTGAAAGCATATTGGTCTAAACAATATATGTTTGGGTAGTCTAAGTTCCAAACATTTTGTATTTTTGCATCCAAATTCAATAATGTTGTCTTCCAAAAAACAATATGTTATTATGTGACCATATAATATGTTTGGAAGCAGTTTGCACCCAAAAATATTATATGCTTAAAAAAAATTCTCCCAAACAATATTGTGCTCAAAATTTTATTTATTTATTTATATATTTACAATCATAATGAATTATGAAAATAAACAGGTAATATAGGTGCTAACAACATAGGTTTTCGACCTGAATGCTCAAAATTTTGTTTCTGCCTAATTGTATATTCCCCCACATCTTTCTCACTTCCACGAGATTTTTAGTTCTTAGCACCTTTTTCTGTAATACAAACATTGTAGAAGAAATTATTCAATTTTATGTTTTTATTTTATTTTAATTTTACCTTTTGCCGGACGGGGATTCGAACAGCGGACCACACAGTTTGTAAGGATCAAAGAAGTAGCTGATCAATTGCCGAAGGAAAAATAAAATGTTAATTTTGTAATAACAAGCAACAACCACCAACTTAATTCAATATCGCTCCCTGTTAAATAGCGCTCCAAGCTACTAAACACATACATGTTTATAGGCTATTTCTAAATTAATATATGTTTGCATCCAAGCATATTATATTTACAAACATTTTATGTCCTAAACATAATATGTTCTAACATATTAACATATATGTCCCAAACATGTTATGCTAGTTTATGAACATTATATGCTTGCACTCAAAAATATTGTGTTCCAAACATATAATGTTTATAGCCAAACATATGAAAAACAGTCTTTTTCATCCGTGCATTAATCTACCCACCCAAAATTATGAGAAGTTAGCTCGCCAATATAACCAAGAGCTACCACAATGCTTCCCCTAAAATACTTATTGGTCTAAATCATTTCAAACTGGGTATGTCAACAAAGATGAGGCTGGGAAAGTCTTTTGAACCTGTTGCCGTGTGTACGCAGATTGGATGGATGATTTATGGTCCCATTTCGAATAGCCCTGAAACAAGTGAGCACTTTCACTATCATCTTTGTGAATGTAGCGTAGATAACAGGCAGTTAGATCAGCTAGTCAAAAGTTTTTATGAAATTGATAGCCTGGGTATAAGTTTAAAGGACCCAATATTAGGGAAATACGATGAACGATGAACTTGCTAAAATTATATACAAAACAAAGAAAAGATGGTCACTACGAAGTGCCTAATTTGTGGAAGTTCGATAGTTATCAAATGGCCAAGAAGCGTCTCGTTTGCTTAGAGAAGAAATTAAAAAACGACCCTAAACTGTATGAGGTAATTAAGACGACCATAGAAAATTATATTTCGGAAGGGTACGTTCGCAAGCTTAGCGATGATAAAATAGACCACAGCAGTCGTAAAGTGTGGTATTTGCCTATTTTCGCAGTATTCAACAAGAATAAGCCAAGGAAGTCAAGAGTTGTAGGGGATGCGGCCGTTGTATCATCGGGCGTCTCACTAAACTCATTCCAACTTAAAGGACCCGATATGTTTGCTTCATTGCCTGCCGTTCTATTCTCATTTCGCCAAAAAGCATTTGCATTCAGTGGAGACTTTGAAGAAATGTTCCACCAGATATATAGAAGGCCGGAGGATCGGGAGGTACAGCGTTTTTGTGGAGAGATTGTAATACAAACATGGAACCTCAGGTTTACTTGATGGATGTCATGATTTTTGGAGCAGCGTGCGCTCCCACCATTTCACAATATGTGAAGAATTTAAATGCTGACAAATATTGTGAGATATTTCCAAAAGCTATCAAAATAATAAAGGAAAACAACTATGTTGATGATCTTTTATATTCAGTTGATACCTGGCAAGAGGCAGTCGAGATTATAAAAGAGGTTCAATTTATTCGCCATAAAGCAAGATTTAATATACGAAATTGGATATCCAACAGCCAAGATGTTATAAATTCAATTTGCAGCGCTGATGGTGGTGATAAAAAAGTCTGAACTTGTTCGGTGGAAAAGATGTTGAAAAGGTTCTAGGAGTTTTTTAGCAACATAAGGAAGATTTAATCACATTCAAGTTATCCCCTTCGCTTATGGAAAATTGTAGAGAATATCCAAATAAAATTCCCACTAAACGTGAAATTCTTCACCAGGTAATGTCAATATATGATCCACTTGGACTCATTGGAAACATTATATTGTATGTTAAAATACTGGAGGGCAAAAATTGATTGGGATCAAAAAATTCCTGACAATCTTATGGTTAAGTGGACCCAATGGCTCAATGTGCTACCGCCCATTGAAGCCACAAAACTCCCCCGATGTTACCTTCAAACTATTTCGCCAACCTTGAAGTGCAGCTCCATATGTTTGTTGACGCCAGCGAGGATGGTTATGCTGCGGTATGCTATCTTAGACTACGACAGGATAGCAATATAAAATGTAGCCTCGTTGGGTCTAAAACTAGTGTGGCCCCCATTAAGATAACTTCGGTGCCACGATTGGAATTAATGCCGCTTTGATTGGGGCTCGTTTTGCTAGATTCATATGTGAAAACCATCAGATACATGTATCGAAGAAATTTTTCTGGTCAGATTTAAAGACCGTGCTGAGCTGGACAAATTCGGATCACCGAAATTACAGTCAATTCGTAGCCTTTCGTATTAGTGAGATTTTGGAATTGACATCAGGTAGGGACTGGTATTGGGCCCCAACTAAACACAATGTAGCCGATGACGCCACTAAGTGGGCACGGATTCCAAATGTGTCACTGAAAAATAGATGGTTTAAAGGCCCACAGTTTCTCTATGAGACGGAAGACAAGTGGCCTAAGGGCGAGACTGGTAGCTTTGTTAAAACAGAAGAGATGTCACAACCCACGTTAGTTATAACACCTTGTCATAAGTTGATAAACGAATTTTGTTTTTCGAAGTGGAATCGCATGTTAAGAGCAGTGGCATATAGTATTCGATTCGTTAGAAACTGTAAAGAAGAAATTAGAATAAAGGGTGAACTATCGCAAGAGGAATTGCTGAAAGCAGAAATATCCCTTTATCGCCAAGCCCAACATGAGAGGTATTCTTCCGAAATTGTATGTCTCGCTGCAAGGAAAGTTATACCTAAAAGAAGCGAAACATTCAGCAAATGTCCTTTCGTAGATGATTTTGGAATTCTTAGAATTGATGGGAGAATTGATAATGCTAATGTGGCTGCCGAACAGAAACAACCGATTATATTACCGAAAAATAGTTATATTACGTGCATTTTAATGCTGTTTTACCACGAGAAGTATCATCACATGTATAACGAAATCCGTCAGAAGTATTCATTTCCTAGACTAAGGACTACTTTTAAAGCCACTGTCCGAAACTGTCAGCACTGTAAGATAAGGAAATCTATGCCTCTCGTGCCACAAATGGCAAAACTACCTAGAGCTCGGTTGTCTTCTTATGAAGCTCCTTTCACATACACAGGACTAGACTTCTTCGGGTCATTTACCGTCGTCACAAGGAGAAAATATATGGATGCCTGTTCACTTGCTTAACTATAAGGGCGGTGCATATTGAGGTTGCCCATTCACTAACGACTAATTGTGCATCATGGCAATACGAAATTTTATGGCCCGAAGGGGGATTCCCAGAGAATTTTTTAGTGACAATGGGACTAATTTTATTGGCGCCGATCGCGAGCTTCGTGAGGCTATTATTCACATAGACAAAAATGAGATAGCCAGAAAGTATACAAGTTCTTCGACGAAGTGGAACTTTAATCCACCAGCTAGCCTTCATATGGGTGGGGCATGGGAACGGTTAGTTCGTTCTATGAAAACAGTTTTATATGAAATTCTTCCATCGAGAGCCCCAAATGATGAATTATTGATCAGCTTACTAAATGAGGTTGAAAATATTATCAATTCCAGACCTCTGGTGTACATTCCTATAGATGACGAAACAAGTGAAGCTTTAACTCCGAATCACTTTTTATTGGGTAGCTCCAGTGAAATGAAGCCTATGTCAATTTGCGATGACAGGGGCGTAGTGTTGAAAAGAAGTTGGCTAATATCACAACAACATGCCAATATATTCTGGAAAAGGTGGTTGGTTGAGCCTTCATTGACATGCAGATCGAAATGGCATGAAAAACAACGTGCATTATGTCAGGGGATTTGACCCTTCATTCCAAAGAAGCGTTTGGATTTGTGGAAAGGTACTTGAGACTAAAACGGCAAGTGACGGACAGGTGCGAAGTGCTAAAGTTTTAACATCACACGGAATTCTAGAGAGACCAACAGCTAAACTCGCAGTTTTACAAGTGGCTTCCCAAAACGAGTATTTCAGAGACGAAACTACTTCCCATACTGCGAGGGAGAATGTTGCAACCATTGGAAAAGCCTGCCGAATTTATATATAATATCTAGATATGTTCAGTTGAATGTCTTATTTGTCAAATAGTTTTCCGAGTAATTGTCATCGTATAGCGTCTAGGTTTGCGCCATTTTCGTGGCTAACCTTTTTTTAATTTCGCAATCTGAACTTTGTAGTGTTGAACAATTACATAAATGTTGTCTTTGTAGGAATTTTAATTTAAGGCGTTGGATAATAAATAAACCAAAATTGCACTAACCATCGCTTTTCATTCAAAATCCAGTGGTACTATTGGCGTGGCTGAATCCTCTTTCAACAACTATGATTTCAGCACATCATTTTCGTTTTTATTTAAATAAATTATAAAAGCAAGTTGCGCTTGGTATTTCACAAAATATAAAATGGTTCTTGTAACAAAAGTGATGGCAAAATAATGTCATGTACATTCCGTACTTTTTGATACGTTTCCCCCATCACAGCAGGGTTGGCCTGTCACAAACTGTGACTTTTGCGACATACATTTGCGACGGTATAATACGTATGTCGCAAAAGTCGTAAACCTACTGTAGAAAACCAAATTTTGAATAGAAGAAATCCTGAACATTTTTTAATTTAGTTTGACAGCATTCGCTGTGATTTTCTACAGAAATTTGTGAAAGTTTTCCCATGGTCAAGCCTATTTTCTTAGGTGGTATCGAAATTCCCGTTGGTGAGTGTGCAAAATACCTTGGGGTTATATTAGACAGGAGACTAACTTAAAGCTAAGAAAGGACGAGAAAATCCACTGTTACCCTGTACTCGTGCAAAACGCAATAGGGAAAATGTGGGGACTAAAACCGAAAATTGTGAACATTCCTAAGAATTGCAACTTCTTCGCACATACCAACGTCTTGGCTATCATCGAATTCGCTGCCTAGCTGACGCGACTAAAGTATTTTGAGTTTGTGACTTTTGTAACTTTTTCTACATTTACGACGCGTATGTGACGTTTACGACGTTTACAACTTTGCGACAGTCGCAAACCTAAAAAAGTTTGATACAGACCATCTCTGCATCACAGTTGGCGAATGTTGTAGTGTCCCTTACGAGTCTGTGGTAGCGATGAGGATGATCGTTTCTCATTTACTTTTCGCTGTAAGAAAGTTTCTTTGGAAGAAAAGTGTATACTTTTTGTAATAAACTTTTATTGTTTTCAAAACCCAACCTTTTCTGGCTAATTGCATTTTCCCTCACATCTTTCTCAGTTCCACTAGGTTTTTTTTAGTTCTTAGCTCCTTTTTCTGTAATACAAACAATATAGAATAAATTATTCAATTTATATATATATATAAAGGGTGATTCTTTTGAGGTTAGGATTTTCATGCATTAGTATTTGACAGATCACGTGGGATTTCAGACATGGTGTCAAAGAGAAAGATGCTCAGTATGCTTTGACATTTCATCATGAATAGACTTACTAACGAGCAACGCTTGCAAATCATTGAATTTTATTACCAAAATCAGTGTTCGGTTCGAAATGTGTTTCGCGCTTTACGTCCGAGGCTCATTTCTGGTTGAATGGCTACGTAAATAAGCAAAATTGCCGCATTTGGAGTGAAGAGCAACCAGAAGCCGTTCAAGAACTGCCCATGCATCCCGAAAAATGCACTGTTTGGTGTGGTTTGTACGCTGGTGGAATCATTGGACCGTATTTTTTCAAAGATGCTGTTGGACGCAACGTTACGGTGAATGGCGATCGCTATCGTTCGATGCTAACAAACTTTTTGTTGCCAAAAATGGAAGAACTGAACTTGGTTGACATGTGGTTTCAACAAGATGGCGCTACATGCCACACAGCTCGCGATTCTATGGCCATTTTGAGGGAAAACTTCGGAGAACAATTCATCTCAAGAAATGGACCGGTAAGTTGGCCACCAAGATCATGCGATTTGACGCCTTTAGACTATTTTTTGTGGGGCTACGTCAAGTCTAAAGTCTACAGAAATAAGCCAGCAACTATTCCAGCTTTGGAAGACAACATTTCCGAAGAAATTCGGGCTATTCCGGCCGAAATGCTCGAAAAAGTTGCCCAAAATTGGACTTTCCGAATGGACCACCTAAGACGCAGCCGCGGTCAACATTTAAATGAAATTATCTTCAAAAAGTAAATGTCATGGACCAATCTAACGTTTAAAATAAAGAACCGATGAGATTTTGCAAATTTTATGCGTTTTTAAAAAAAAAAAAGTTATCAAGCTCTTAACAAATCACCCTTTATATATATATATATATATATATATATATATATATATATATATATATATATATATATATATATATATATATATATATATATATATATATATATATATATATATATATATATATATATATATAATATATATATATATATATATATATATATATATATATATATATATATATATATATATATATATATATATATATATATATATATATATATATATATATATATATATATATATATATATATATATATATATATATATATATATATATATATATATATATATATATATATATATATATATATATATATATATATATATAAAGGGTGATTTGTTAAGAGCTTGATAACTTTTTTTTTAAAAAAACGCATAAAATTTGCAAAATCTCATCGGTTCTTTATTTGAAACGTTAGATTGGTCCATGACATTTACTTTTTGAAGATAATTTCATTTAAATGTTGACCGCGGCTGCGTCTTAGGTGGTCCATTCGGAAAGTCCAATTTTGGGCAACTTTTTCGATCATTTCGGCCGGAATAGCCCGAATTTCTTCGGAAATGTTGTCTTCCAAAGCTGGAATAGTTGCTGGCTTATTTCTGTAGACTTTAGACTTGACGTAGCCCCACAAAAAATAGTCTAAAGGCGTCAAATCGCATGATCTTGGTGGCCAACTTACCGGTCCATTTCTTGAGATGAATTGTTCTCCGAAGTTTTCCCTCAAAATGGCCATAGAATCGCGAGCTGTGTGGCATGTAGCGCCATCTTGTTGAAACCACATGTCAACCAAGTTCAGTTCTTCCATTTTTGGCAACAAAAAGTTTGTTAGCATCGAACGATAGCGATCGCCATTCACCGTAACGTTGCGTCCAACAGCATCTTTGAAAAAATACGGTCCAATGATTCCACCAGCGTACAAACCACACCAAACAGTGCATTTTTCGGGATGCATGGGCAGTTCTTGAACGGCTTCTGGTTGCTCTTCACTCCAAATGCGGCAATTTTGCTTATTTACGTAGCCATTCAACCAGAAATGAGCCTCATCGCTGAACAAAATTTGTCGATAAAAAAGCGGATTTTCTGCCACTGATTTTGGTAATAAAATTCAATGATTTGCAAGCGTTGCTCGTTAGTAAGTCTATTCATGATGAAATGTCAAAGCATACTGAGCATCTTTCTCTTTGACACCATGTCTGAAATCCCACGTGATCTGTCAAATACTAATGCATGAAAATCCTAACCTCAAAAGAATCACCCTTTATATATATATATAAATTGAATAATTTATTCTATATTGTTTGTATTACAGAAAAAGGAGCTAAGAACTAAAAAAAACCTAGTGGAACTGAGAAAGATGTGAGGGAAAATGCAATTAGCCAGAAAAGGTTGGGTTTTGAAAACAATAAAAGTTTATTACAAAAAGTATACACTTTTCTTCCAAAGAAACTTTCTTACAGCGAAAAGTAAATGAGAAACGATCATCCTCATCGCTACCACAGACTCGTAAGGGACACTACAACATTCGCCAACTGTGATGCAGAGATGGTCTGTATCAAACTTTTTTAGGTTTGCGACTGTCGCAAAGTTGTAAACGTCGTAAACGTCACATACGCGTCGTAAATGTAGAAAAAGTTACAAAAGTCACAAACTCAAAATACTTTAGTCGCGTCAGCTAGGCAGCGAATTCGATGATAGCCAAGACGTTGGTATGTGCGAAGAAGTTGCAATTCTTAGGAATGTTCACAATTTTCGGTTTTAGTCCCCACATTTTCCCTATTGCGTTTTGCACGAGTACAGGGTAACAGTGGATTTTCTCGTCCTTTCTTAGCTTTAAGTTAGTCTCCTGTCTAATATAACCCCAAGGTATTTTGCACACTCACCAACGGGAATTTCGATACCACCTAAGAAAATAGGCTTGACCATGGGAAAACTTTCACAAATTTCTGTAGAAACTCACGCGAATGCTGTCAAACTTAATTAAAAAATGTTCAGGATTTCTTCTATTCAAAATTTGGTTTTCTACAGTAGGTTTACGACTTTTGCGACATACGTATTATACCGTCGCAAATGTATGTCGCAAAAGTCACAGTTTGTGACAGGCCAACCCTGCTGTGATGGGGGAAACGTATCAAAAAGTACGGAATGTACATGACATTATTTTGCCATCACTTTTGTTACAAGAACCATTTTATTATTTTGTGAAATACCAAGCGCAACTTGCTTTTATAATTTATTTAAATAAAAACGAAAATGATGTGCT